>NC_030855.1:12875204-12930568 GCF_000208745.1 Theobroma cacao
GCAAGAAAACAAAAGAATTTGAGAGAGAATTGAGATTGTAAAGCTTTTATAATTAGTTTCTTTCTCTATTTTTGTGTTTTTCTTATTTTCTTTGACTTGGATTCATGGCAAAATTTCTTTGGATATTGTTTTTATTAGATATTATGAGCTAAACTATTTTTCTAGGATTATGGTGGATTTCAACATGTACTTTGAATATTAGTTTCCTTTTTATTTACTATGAATGTGTATGATTTTGCTTATTAAAATTTGTTCCTAATGCTTTTGATTGTCTGGCCAATAGTTAACTGATTTGTGAATCTAATTGAGACTCGACAAAGAGATTTTAAATTTAGATTAAGGTTTGAATAATGTATGTTCACGTCATTTAGGTGATTTGATCTGTGATTCAGGTAGACATACACCAATTGCCATACATAGCGAAATTAGAACATTAGCTTAATAAACCTTTATTAATTGATTACTAAAGACATATAATGACCCAATTAAGTTAGGTATTTGTGCAAGCATCTCAATGGAGACTTGTACATAGCTTTGGATTCTAGGTTAGTAGACTCACCCATGAATGTAAATAATACGAGACGCTATTATCATATGAAGTGTTGAATGAACCCATAATCCTAGGCTTTAGTCTATTGCTTTTTTTTTTAAGTAATTTTGATTTCTGTTGATTAATTTAGTGTTTATTTTAATTTCATTTTAATTGTTTTTCCTCAATTTTCAAATTACTTAAAAAAGATTAATTTGTTATAAAATTTTAGTATTTAGCAAAAATTTAGAAACAAATTCCTGTGGGAACGATACTTTACTTTTACTATATTATTAGTTTGCAATAACATGCACTTGCGTGAAAATTCAACAACATCTATCGATACATGATGAACATATATCGATAAATACACTTTATAATACAGTTTTAAGTTCAAAAATCAATCTTTTTAACTCTAAAAGGATTCCAACTTCAAAGTAAATTTATATGCTCAATAATGTCAAACCCTGTTCTATAAAATAATTACGACATCATTTACATGCTCAATAGAATGTTTACATGTTTAGGAAGTTCGAGGAATCGTTAAAAGACGATATTGCCCCTAATGGTACCATTAAGTCGATTAAGCCTCGAACTAGTTCAAATAGGAATTTTGAGGTGAAATTAAGAGTCTCACAGTTCAGGGATGACTCAAAATGGTAATTCGGAGTTCGAGGATCAATTTGGAGTCAAACCGAAATTTTCACTATCTAGGGGTAAAATGGTCATTTGCCACCTGGGGACAAAATGAGAATTTTGAGAAAAGATTTTTTTGGCCCCATTTAACTTATTGGAGTATGATTTGAGTATTGGAGTATAATTTGAGGGTTTGGCAGTAAAAAAGTTTAATTCCGGTGATTTCGGAGTGTAAGGGCAAAATCGTAATTTTTCCACCCGCGGACAAAATTTGAGATTTTGAGAGAATTTAGATCACATTTGACAAATTGGAGAATGGTATGAGTATAAGGGATGAAAAATATGTCTATGGGCAATTTTTCAGTTTATGGGGCAAAAATGTACTTTTTCCAGCTCGGGGGCAAAACGATAATTTTGCACCTCCAGAGCATTTTTCCAGCACAAGGTCTTCACCCATCATCATTTTTGACCCTTGAATAATGTGTGGTGGAGAGAGAAAGCTTAATAGGTAAGAAATGACACATGGACCAATAATAAGGTGACATGTGTCAAGTTTATATTCATTAATTATTTAACTTTAAAATAAACATAAAATCAACCAATTCTCTTTCATATGGCCGGCCAAACAAACAAAAAGGAAGAACAAAAGGAGGAAAGGAAAAAACAAGAAACCTAGGTGGGAAAATTAAAGGAAAATTGGAGGATTTCAAGGAATCAAGCAATCAAAGGTAAAATTTCTTGATTTTGACTTGTGATCTACCTTTCCCATGCATTTCTCCTTATTTTTCATGGTTAGATTTCATGTTTTCATGGTGAATTCATGGCTGCCCAAATGGGCATGGAGAGAGAATGAAGTTAGATTAATTTGATCTTAAGTTATGTTAGTATTTTTAGTTAGTTTAGCATATTTAGAAACAAAACAACAAGAAAAAAATTAATTTTCCTTAATTACCATTATTGGCCAAATTTTCTAGGGGAATATTGGCTGCTGATCTTGATGTTTATTTGAGGAATTATGATGAATAATGATGAATTATGAGCCTAGAAAAATAATGGGAATTTTTGGAGCAAAAATACAAATTTTTACCCACTAGGGGTATTTTTGTAATTTGCTATCGAGACTGATAATATGCACTACACTGAGGAACATTAAGTCAATTTGGGTGCAATTGAGGTATAGAAACGAAAAAAAATTAATTTGGAGTTTAAACGGACGCGTATATCGATTTATCGGGTAAAAGACCGAAATAGGCTAACATCTCGTTTAGGCAAAATTTAGACATTTTGCACTTCATATCATGCATTAGTAGTATAAATTAGTTTATTTTGATTTAGTACCAAAGTAGTAAACCTCTTAATTGTGCAATTTGTCAAGGTGGCGAATCCTCTGACAAGGGCAAAGAAATCGCACCCAATGAGTAATAGTTGGAGTACTCGAATTTAGTTTTCAAAAACTGTGAGTAAACTTATTATCGTTGGTCCAAGTGTCCCCGAGTACAGGATTTGGCATGAGCCAAGTTTTGAGTAATTCACGAGCCATATTGATTATTTGGTTGAAATGAATATTCGTGATGTGAAAAATTTGCTGAAGTTAATTATTTTTAATTATCTCCATTTACTCGCCTTTAGATAGTTTAGATAGTGTCTGTTTACTCACTGAGATTTTATAATCTCACCACCCTCAATTCCCCACATTTCAAGTTCGAGATAGCAGGTAGATAGTCAATTGCATCAAGGACTTCAGTTAGCCTTGCATTGTCAAAATTATAGGTTCACAGACTCGCATCTTATTGGTTAGTTGGGGGCCCACGTGTCATTGTAAAAGTAATTTTATACTTTAGTTATCTGATTTAAAATATGTATGAACATATTTAGCTTTTACACCATGTTTTTGGCGAGTTTCGGTATTATCGAAAAAAATGACGAAAATGCCCATATGAGCCAAAAAATAATATTTTATTGTTTTGATTTGGAAACGACTTATGATTTCTTGAAATGCAAGATTTAATAACTGTCGCTCACCGGGGAGATGCGAAAGCTGATGCTAGGCCTTGTGGGGTTTCGATCGACATTCGGGGTAATGAGTGCCTATTGGGACGTCGCAGCGGTTGTCATGAGCCCGATGGGAGTTTCGGGTCGTGACAAATAAATTATGAATTTCCCAAGCTAAAATGCTTCTATAAAAACGTTTAGAAATGTTAAATCACTAGCTCACCAAGTTAAGTTACAGTTCAAATCTTTATCTAAGGATGGGGTTTCATACCCTAGCATTGGGTCACTTTGTTTTGATAATTTAGATTGAGTTGTTGACATCGAATGATTCATGTCTCAACATTCTGATTGTATAGGCAAATGATTTAACTTGATGAATTTTGTTATAATAGTTTGAAATGACTCTGATTTGAAAATGTTTTAGTGAAGCATATTAAGATAAAGACATGTAGTTAATGATAGTAGACACTAGCTATTGTGCACAATGATCTGTATTGTTTAAGGTCGGTGGCTTTACGCACTAAACCACATAGGTGTGACAATACCCGTTGTATGTTCCAGACAGTGGGGATGAAACCTCGTGTGGAAAGCAATTTGGGGTATGTCTCCATCTCTAATCCTCATCTGGTGGTAACCTGATCGTAGGTCAATCTTAAAGAAACAATTACCCCTTTGCAACTGATCAAATAAATCATCTATACGCGGGAGGGGGTACTTGTTCTTTATAGTTGTTTTGTTCAACTGCTTGTAGTCGATACAAAGTCTCATCAAACCATCATTCTTCTTCCTAATTCATTTATGGTGTCAGATTGTTATCAAGCAATTCATTTATGTTGTTAGCTTATTTAGATGCCAATTAGGCAAGTTGTCCGTTAACCAAAAGATCCATAATAGGATATTGCACATTCCTTGGTGATAGTTGCATCTCTTGAAGCCCAAAAACAATCTACTATAGCCAGATTAAGTGCAGAGGCAAAATACAAGGCATTAGCCTCCACAACTATTGAACTTACATGGATATCTTACATTCTCCAAGGCCTTGGCCTATATACATCACAACCAACTCTCTTTCTATGTGAAAACCCTTTTGCCTTTTAAATGACTATCTGATAATTCTATGAAATAGAATTATTTTAGTCTTATTTTATTCTTAAATGCTAGCTAAGTGCTTAATTTTAATTAAAAATTAGTTATTTTCAGTGTTTTTTCTAATTAGTTTATTTTTATTAAGTTATTTTAATTTTATGTTTATTTACTTTAATTTGGCTATTATTTATTAGTTTTATGCTTTTGTAGGATTTAAAAGAATAAGGCTTAATTTTTGAAAGAAAGGTGTTTGAAAAACCCAAAATCTTGCGTGTATATGCTTTAGTATTTCGACCATTACTCTTACTCCAGGTGTCCAAATGATACAATTCTTAAGTCATTGGAAAGGTAAGACATAGAGATACAATTTTCATGAAGACCCATTTTCCCAATTCTACTTTTAAGAGAGAGAAAACCATGTTGGAAGATGACTGAATGTAATATTGCAGAAATGGCAATTTGAAGGGTGATGTTTGATGTTTGAGCCTCATAACACTTCTCAGCCCACAAGTTGAGTCATTGGAATAAAATAAATTTAATTTAGGGAATTTTAGGTTATAATTATTAGTATTTAAAGAATGTTTTAGTAGAAGTAAAAAGAGGAGAAGAACCCTAAAAGAGATTCAAGAAGAAGCTTAGAGAACAAAGTTTCAAGCATATGTTTTGTCTTCTTCCTTAGCTTTTATTTTACTTGTTATTCTTAATGGTTGAACTTCACGTATTTTTATTTATCTTCGTAATTACTAGTCGCTAATTTTATTTTCTAGGATTACAATTGAATTCACATATAATTTGAATTTTTAATATCTTTCTTGCTTATTTAAATGGAATTGAATTGTTTATTCCAATTTATTCTTAATATTTTTAATTGCTTAACTACCAATTAAATTGATTAAAAAACCTAAACAAACTCGAGAAAGGAAATTTATGGGTAGACTAAAATTGGAATAGCATATGATCATATTAATTGATTTGTGTATCGGATAGGGATATACCTATATACCATGTGTAGCCAGAATTAGAGTCTGAACTTCATGAATCTATTTTAATTTCAATTCACATAAGGATATAGTGTTTTGGTTAAAATAGATAATTTTATAAGACGAGTTGGGAAACCCTTATAAATAATTGAGGACTTTAGGTTAGCAATTCAACCCATTAAAATAAATTAAGAAAGAGAGGTAAGATTTAAATGAAGTGTGAGGGCTATTGTAATCCTTAGTTTATTTCTATTGAGTTTTATCATATTTCATTTTTGCTTTGATTTTTATTCTTGTTAATTAGTTTTGTTAATTTTATTTTAAATAGTTATTTGCTTTTAGACCATTTGAATAAAATTAAATTGTATTCATTTTAATACTTGGTAAAATTTTTAGAACAATTCTCTATGGGATCATACTTTATTTGCCATTATACTATCCTTATGATACATATACTTGCGTGAGTAGAAAGTTAAACAATACTATCAATCCAGTTTTCATGCTAGAATCAAACATATCAAAATTAACTATCATTTTGTGAAAGAAAAAGTAGCCTTAGGATCCATTGTCTCAAAGTTTGTTCCATCCACTATCTAGATAGCTGACACTCTTACCAAACCTTTATCTAGATCTACATTTGAAAACTTATGAAGCAAACTTGATCTATGGAAGCTTCCCTTGGCCAATTTGAGGAGTGTAGGAGTAATATAGCCCTCACCTAGATTATAGAAGTAAGAACACTAGAACAACAATTGCAGCAGCGAGAACACCAACACAATAGCATTGAATCAAAGACAGCAGAACATTCCATTAGCAAATAAAATACATGGACAAAATCTCAGCAAGAAACTTAGCACAGGATTGTCGGCAATTCATAAGCAACAATTAATGAAATATCAAATCCTTGATCTCATTTCCTCATTTTGTTGTTGTTGCTGAAAGAACTTACAAAGCCTTCTCAACTTTGTTTATATTAATACTTTTCAATATTGATGTAAAAAACACTAAAAGCAACACAGTAAAAATTAGCCAATTCATTTTTTTTCCTTCTCTTACTCTTTAATTCCATCTTGAGAAAAAGTCTTAGGTAAAGAGATCTAATTGTAGTCTCTGTGGCATAATTGAGCTATTTCCCTCCTTTCATTGGTCTAGTTGGAGTAGGAGAAACTAGTCTTGAAAAATATATAACAGTAAGAGAAATAAAAATTGATTAACATTAGCTAAATTTACTATAGTTTTAAAAATCCAGAAGTGGATTTTATACAATAAGGACAGAACTTTAGGCTACTTGTTGTGTTCAAACCCACTTAATTTAGGTTATCAAGAGGATTACTTAGGCTTGTTGCACTTGACAATAATATTGGGCCATAACTAGGTTAACATACCTTCACTTAAACCCCATTTATTTCCTTGCATTTTCCACATATATAATAATGGTCAAAAGACTTATCTAGTTCCTATACTCTTCAATTTAGCCCTTGTACTTAAAATCGAAGCAATTTAGTCTCTTGATTTTGGAAATTGCTCCAATTTAGTCCTTTTCCCTAACGACATCCACTTTAATCGTTAAAAGAGATTACGTCAGTATTGAAGTGGCGCTGACATGGTAAACTTTGATGATGTGACAATGTATGTGTGAATGGCATGATGACATGGCAATGCCATGTCACTTTTGAATGATGATGTGGCATGGCAGTGCCATGTAGTAGACAAAGGAAAAAAAATTTCTTGCCTAAAAAAAATCAAAAAGACTAAATTGAAGAACAATTTAAAGTATTGGGACTAATTTGGGTAAAAATTCAATGTATGGGGACTAAATTGAACAAAAAAATATATTATGCTAATAAAAGAAATGCCACATGGCATTTCTGGTCAGATGCTGCTAGGGGGGTTATTTGGCTTTTAAGGTTCATTTCTCATTAACCTCGATAATTATCCTTAAACAGTGGCCAAACCCTAAACCCACTGTTATCGTCGCTGGAACCTTTAACCCTTGAAATTCTAACCACTTGAAATTGAGAGATAACGGTAAATCGAGAGTGAAACCCAACCTAAACATTAAACTAATAATGAAACGCCACCTAAATACTAAATCGAGATTGAAATCTAGCCTGAACACTAAATTGAGAGTAACGAATTGAGAAATTTTGAAACTGACAAACCCACCTAAAAGCTTGAAACTCAACCTGAAATTGACAAACGTTGAAAGCTTTTAAGCCCGAAAACAACAAACCTTGGAAGCTTTCAAGCTTGAATTCAGGGATGCTTGAAAACTGAAATCGAGACAATTGATAGGTGAGAGGTCGAAAGAAGGAAAAAAATCAAGAAAAGGAAGGGGAAAGAAAAAAAGAAAAGGTTACTAGTATAGAAGAACGAGGTACCAATTCATTTTGTTGCTAATGAACAGTATTAGTTTCTTTTTTAAAACGATGATCGATATTGGGTTTTGTTTTTTTCATTTTTTATTGTTGCTGATGTATATGTTTATAATATTAGGTTGTGTTTTTAATGAATGCCGATTTGGCTTTGTTTTTTAAATTTGTTATTGTTATTGATGTATTATATAAGGCAAACAAAATATAGAAAAATAGTAATGCACCAAGATTCTCCTTGATTCAATTTCCAACTTTGGCAGATTAGATGACTGTATGTGGGTACTTTAAGGTGGTTAGGGCACGTAAAGAGAAGTATGATGTTAATAATAAATTATCCATTTTGAACATATATCTAACAAAAACATCTCAAAGTGTGTAAAGAAAATTAAATATGACCCTCTAAACATACTGGTAAATGAAATTGACATGTGAGGATATGATTGGAACAAAATTAATTGAACTCATTAAATCAACTAGTTTATAACTCAATTTAACTAAGTTATGTTCAATCGAAAAGAGTACAAAAACAATATAATATGGAGCCTCAATCATTTAGCTAATATTTAGATATTTCTCAATAACATATTTAAATTCTCATGGACCTTTGTTGATATGTGACAATACTTTCTATGCCAAATATTAAACAAGATTTTTTAGTTTTAGAGTTGTGTTTTCTAGATTCATAGCTTGCATGCCAAGTTAGTTCTCATCTTTGCATTTTCTTGTAAGATGATGCTTTTAGTTAGTGTTACTGATATGATGAATTAAGAGGACTTTTAGTTAATGTGATGTTTGCAACACATAAGTTTTTTTTCTAGAATTCATGGCACTTAAATGTGTAGTATTTGTTTAGATCTATTTACCTGTAGCTTTTAATTGGCCATGCCTAAGTCTAGATATTGTTGAGTTGTAGTATATTCATGCTTCTATTATTTTGATTAATTTTTTTTCTGCATTCTTACTTAGCATTCTATTCTCCACACAGTTAACGACAAATTCAATTTTAATGTTCAATTCATGGTCAAATATTAGATTTGTATTTGTTTTAACGTATGCTAATTAAGTCTTTAAATTTTATCATGCAGATAACAATTGCTCTTAAATATGCTTTCATCATGGAGGGATCTTAATTCATGAACCCAAGTTTGCATATAAAAGTGGGAAGAGGAAGATGGTAGATATATCGGATATCGATACCATTTGTTATTGGACTTTATTACAGATGGTAAAGGCTTTAAAATATGATATAGGATTGATTAAAGGCTTATATTATCAAGATGGGAATGGTTTGAGAGTAATTTTAGATGATAAAAGTGTCATTGATTTGTGTAGATTACTTAAGGAGAAAGGTCTTCTTTCTATTTATGTTGACCATGGGGAAAATACTCAACAGGGTACTCCAATCCTAAAGCAATCAATGAAGATGTGGAGTTTTTATTATTAGCTAATGAACTTGGAAATGGTGATAGTCAAACAAATGATAATGAAGTAGAAGGTTTAAATGAAGATGAAAAGGGTTTAAATGAAGATGAAAAAGGTTTAAATGAAGATTATTTTGATAAAGCATGATTAAGTGATGAAGGGGAGAATGAGTTGGCAATGGCTAGGGAAAAGTAAAAGAATTTAAGGCAAGTAGAGATAAGTTGCTAGTTGTTGCATCAAAAGAATTAGATGAGGAAGGGCCATCTAAATCATTTGAATCAATAGCTGCAGGCCCATCTAAAGTTATTGTCAATCATTTGAAGTGACTGGAAATGATAGAGGCCCAACTATTGGACTATCAAGGGTAGAACAACATAGTGATTATATTGACTCTAGTGACTCAAGGAGTTATTGTCATGAATTGCATCAACATCTCTTCCATAGTAAGCTTTTTCTTAGGGATAGGAGATTTTACTTGTGGTGGAAAGTTAGGAAGATTGTTAGGCCTTGGATTTAAAGGTCTTAGATTATTATTCCATGAGAAGTTTGGATGATTCATCCAACTAAGATTAAATGCATTGGAATATGGGTTATTCTGCTATTTGTTGAAGTTCCCAACAAACTGATTAGATGGACATTAATCACTTGAATGGTTATCTCCACACAAATCACAAGTTATAAAGGATTTTTGAAAAGCATTAACTCCTATTGAGTCAAATCTCTTTGTCAAAGCAGCTACTTGTGCAATCAAAGCATTCAATGCATCACTCTGATAAACACCAGCATTTGTTCTATAACCAAATCTTTTTGAAGGCCATTGGTAATTATTGGATCCCATCTCTTCCAACAAATTATAAGCTTCATCAGGATTTTTACCCATTAATGCCCCATTAGCAGCGACATCAATTATAGATCTGATTAAACTGACCAACCCATTATAGAATGTCTCAACTTGAAGCCATTAAGGAAGCCCATGGTGTGGACATCTTCTAAGAAATCTCTAAATCATTCCCAAGCCTCATATAAGGATTCACCATCAAATTGTGTGAAAGAAGTTATATCATTCCTCAACTTCACAGTCTTTGCAAGTGGAAAGAATTTTGCCAAGAAGTTTTTAGCCAAGTCCTCCCATGCAGTAATAAATCCAGTGGGCAGTGAATTTAATCAACTTTTTGCCTTATCTCTTAGTGAAAAGGAAAGAGTCTTAATTTAATAGCATCATCAATCACCCCGTTATCCTTGAAAGTATCGCAAATTTTCAAGAAATTAATCAGATGGGAATTAGGATCATCACTGGGTAACCCACCAAACTGAACGGAAGATTGAATCATCTGAATGTAAGCAGGCTTGATCTCAAAATTGTTTGCATTGATAGGAGGTCTCCTAATGCTTTGGTGCAAGTCTTATAAAAAAAAGTAACTACATAATCTAGCAGAGCTTTGTTCTTTTCAAGAATATAAATGCCAACATTATTACTATGATTATTATTATTATTATTATCTTCAGCCATTGTGTGATTTAGAGTTTGAACTTGCAAATTTTCCTTCTGAAATCTTCTAGAAGTTCTTTCTATCTCTAGATCAAAAGGAACAAGATTCAAGTTTCTCTTTCGCATACAACAACCAAAGATGCCTGAAAGCAAGCAAAAAAAATAAAAATTAAAACATAAGGTTTGAATTAAAATTAAATTTGTTTGGTATTAGTATTAGTAAGAATTCTAGAAAAAGAATTCCTCAGCAACGGCACCAAAAACTTATCAATTACAATTCTACTTACGCAAGTATACGTATCGAAAGGATAGTATAATGAAAAATAGAGAATCAATCCCATAGAGAATTGATCTAGAATATTACTAAGTACTAAAATTAAAACAATTTAGTTTTATTCAAACAATCAAAAATTTAATAACTAATTAAACTAAAAACTACTCAACTAAAACTAAACTAATTAACATTAATAATCAAAGAAAAAATATAATGGATTAAAAATCAAATTGAAAAAGCTTAGGATTACAATATCCCTCACACTGCATTTTAATCTTACTTCTCTCTTAACTCAAACCAATGGGTTGAATTGCTAACCTAAAGTTCTCAATTATTTATAATGTTCTCTTAAGTTTCTTACAAAAATATCTACTTAAAGCAAAACATTATATTCTTAGTGAATTGAAATTAAAATAAACTTATTAAGTTCAGGCTCTAATCTAGCTACATACGATATATAGGTATGTTTCTATCCTATACACAAATCAATTAATATGATCATATGCTATTCCAATTCTAGTTTACACTAAAGTCCCATTCCCAAGTTTGTTTAGGTTCCTCCATTAATTAAATTGATGATTGGGCAATTAAATGCATTAAGAACAAATTGGAATAAACAATTCAATCCCATCAATAATAAGCTAGAAAGAGATTAAAAATTTAAACTACATGTGAATTCAATTGCAAACTTAGAAAAATAAATCTAACTACTCATAATTGCAAAAATGAATAAAAACTTATGAAGTTTAGCTATCAAGAGTAACAAGAATAATAAAAGCTAAGGAGGAAGAAAATAAATATTTTTACAGCCTTGATCTTCAATCTTTAGACTCAGCTTTTAGCTTCTTGAATCTTTCTCAAGATTTCTCTTCAATGTGTGTATACTATGTATATAGATGTGTGGCTATATGTGTATATCTAAGTGGCTAACTTCTCCGTAAGCCAACTATTTATAACCTTATGTAACTAATTCTACCTAAACTAAACTATTTTGGTCTAAAAACTCATAATTTGGGCTTAGAATAAGTGTAGAGCCCAATAAGAACTTAACCAGCCCGTAGCCTAATTACTGCACTTTATTAACTTTGACTTTAATTTTCCTCATCTTCGATGCAGAACTAGGTGACGTTATCTCATAAAACTTGTATCTCTGTCTCTTATCTTTCCAATGGTCTAAGAATCGCATCATTTGGAGTTTTAAAATGAGAGTTATGCTCAAAATGCCGCGACATATACAAATAAGATCTAAACTCCTTAAACACCTTTCTTCACCCAATTAAGCTTTAGTCTTCTAGAATCCTATAGAAACATAAAAAGTAATAAATAAAAACTAAAATACAATAAATAAACATAAAATAAAATTAACTTAATAAAAATAAAGTAAATAGAAAAATAACTAAAAAATAACTAAATTTTAACCTCAACTTAAGAACTTAACTAGCTTTTAAGAACAATTAATATAAAAATAATTCTATTTCATACAATTATGAGTTATATTTCTACAAGCTCTAGGTCTGAAGTTGATGTGGCACAAAGGGTCAGGTCGAGTAGGAGGTTTCGCACTTCGGATCAACTGATATCGAACTTCTTTGTGGGTCAATCTTTCAAAGATCCAAGACACTTCAAAGCTATTTTGTGTGAGTATAGTATGGCTAAGTAGTTTTCTTTCATCTTCAAGAAAAATGACAAGGTTAAAGTTGAGCTAAATATATTGTAACTGGTTGTGAGTGAGAGATATTAGCTTTGAAGCATGGGAATGATAACTCGTTCAGAGTGAAAACCTATCTCGGAATCCATAATTGTTTACCCATAATTAAGAATAAGTGAGTGAAAGCAAGGGTTTTGGCTAGGAAGTTGAAAGACGATATCATCAAGATGCCATTCCTAAGGGAAAGACAAATTAGAGTGTTTGTGAAAAATAGCTAGGTGAGGCAACTAGTCTAACAAAGGCTAGAAGAGCCAAGTTGAGAGTGATGGAGGAAGTGAGAGATAATTATGTAAAGAAGTTCAGAAGATTAAGACAATATGTTGATGAGCTTTTATAGATAAACGAAGTCTCAACCATTAAAATAGAGGTGGATAAGTCTACACCAGATGAGATAGCAGTTTTCCATTGAATGTATATCTGCTTTAGGACATTGAAGAATAATTTTTTAAAAGGTTGCAAATTTATATTTGGATTGGATGGTTGTTTCTTGAAGGGTTTAATGAAAGGATAGCTTTTGGTTGCTGTTACCTTCTTGCATGGGTAGTGGTTAGTGATGTTGAGAACAAAGACCATTTGAAATGGTTTTTGGAGCTATTATGTGCTGATCTGGGTATTGAAAATGGAATGGACCATCATGAGCGACATGCAAAAGGTATTTTTAAATATAAAACAGTAAATAAGACTATTAGAATTTTTTAAATATAATTTGATGTTATGTACTGTATGTATGTTTTGTATCTTTTTATGAATCTTTTAATAATCACATGCTGGAAATTATGATATGAATTTAGTGTTTAGCTTTTACATTGAAATAAATAAACACATGCTGTAAATTATCTAAGCATTCTTTTTGTGAAACCTCGACCTTCATAGACGTGTAACGGAGGTAGACATGATGACACAAATTAGGGGTAATTTTATCATTTTTCTTAGTGAGCCCCTAGAAGTGAGTTTTTCTAATATTATTAAGGTCTAAGTAGACCTAAGGAATAAATGAATGATGCATATAATAATAAAATAAATGTAAAAAATAAAAATAATGATAATTTTCATGGTAGGGGTAAAATGGTCATTTTGGGTCTTGAGTCTAAATTTTTAACTTTTCTTAAATCTGAGTACCTCTAATCTCTTGTGGACCTTTTATCAGTGTTAAAGAGTAAAAAGTCTTAGCCAAAAGGAAAGAAGAAGGCAAAGTCAACTATACAATGGCATTTTTGTAAATAGGTGGAACTTAGTCAACTATAGGTTAAATATCTCATTTTTTCCAGCACTTTCTCCTCACTTCCAGCAGCTTTTTCTTCTTCTTCCCATTTCTTTTCTCCATTTCACGTTTCCATCTTCCATGGAAGTCATCCCTTGATACCTCAATAACTTTCTCAAAGCAATTTCAATTCTCATGCTTTGGCACACTTTTTCGTAGGATTTTTTGTGCTCTTTCACTTCTACACCTCAAGAACCCTCAAAAGTCTTTCCTCAATACTTTCTCTCACTAGCTAGACATTTTAGAAAGAGAGAGAGACTTTCCATAATAGCTTGACAAAATCTTGGAAAGGAATTCAACTACAAAACCACTAAGGTGAGTAATGAGTTAGGTTTGATTTTAAGTTGTTGATGATGACCAATAAATAGAGTTATGGGTTGTTTTATTGTTGAGGGTTGTTTATTTATTCTTAGTGTGACTAGAGTAGTGTAAACTAATGACTACTCAAATGGTAATTGGAAGCTAGTAAGGAATAACTAGCAAAACTTGATTTAGGAAAATAGCTTTTGGAATAGTATTCATGTAAATTGAGTTGGTGTAATGCTATATGTGTGATAGGTTCTAACAAGGCCCCACATCTTCACTTGGAGCATTAGTGAAAGTCGGAATCAATTAAAGAATCAACAAAGACAAGTGAGTGAACTTGTATTAAAATGTTTTGGGATAAATGCATATGTATTTGGTTGAATAACTTGAAATATTTTTATTGAACTTTTCTCTAAATATGCATGGGAACAAGACCTTGATGAAAAGTTTTTATGTTGTGAAATATGAATGTGATGAACTCATATGGTTCTACATTATGTTGATGTGTATGTTAAGCATTGAATGGCACTATTGGGTGATAATTGTAACCGTGCGTGTGCGGTGTAGGAGTGCACATGACGGTGATAATGGTGTGCTATGTGAGTGCACACACTGATGATATATGCCATGTGCGATGTGGGAGTGCACATGATGATATTGCCTTGTGCGGTGTGGGAGTGCACAGGATGATTCTAGCTATGTGCGGTGTGGAGGTGCACATAAGCTGGTGAGACGAGAGTTGTATACATGTATACACATACATAGAGAGGTTAAGGAAAGTATTATGTGTTTGCATTGAGTATTGAATGTTAATATTTGACAAATGCTTTCCAATGGATTTTCACTGCAGCAAAAATGAATTTCATTATGACCAAAATTCTTTTAATTTTATTGACCTGTTTCTCGCTATAGGGAGAAACTCTCAAGTGTTGGGGGCCTGACTAGCCCAGAATTTCACTGCAGCGAAAATGCATTCTCACTGTAGCAAGAAACTCTCGGGTTGTTGGTTCAAAAATTTGCCCTGAAGTTCGCTGCAACAAAAATTTGTAGCTGCAGCGAGAATGCCTTTCCGTTGTAGCGAGATTCACTCTACTATGCTTGCCTTGTTTGAACTCTACTGTACTTTCACTTTTTAACTTCTTTATTGATCATGGATCTTTCAACACTAAGGCACTCAATAATCAAGAGTTGAATTAAGAGGTTTTAACAAGAAATTGAGCTAAATTGCATTGTTTTCAACATAAATGCACCATGTTTTCTAAAATTTCTCGTATTAATGCTTGTTCCCTTCCTATGTTCACTCACTGGATTTATACTCACTCTTTTTAACTTCATGTTTTTCAAATTTAGAGGTAGTTGGGACCTAGACTAATGCGTCCACTAACAGTCACCTTTCGGTAGGTACCATGGCATTTGGTAGCTGTACCTTCACCCAAGGTCACTCCGTTGGAAGTCAATGAGTCTTTTTGCCAGTGTATCTGTACATGTGATGTAAATCACTAAGATACATGTCGTAAACAATAAATGTTTATTTTGATTAACGTTGCCACTATGAGTTGGCTATAGATGACATTATTTTAGATTATATAAATGTAAGTAGTTGACTGCCATTGTAAATTGTTGAAATAATCATACTTGAGAATCACGAAATATGACATTTAAAGTGATGGATAGAATGATGAACAGGATCATACGAAAAGGCTTGCTTGGGCTTAGTGGGCTATGCCCTTTGGGCCCATGCGCCAGTCATGGCCCGGGAATTGGGTTATGACACTTTTCCACCATCAAGATCATAAATTTCAACTCCTAAACTCATGCATAAGTTGCCATCTATACATGATCTTTCAAAACATTCCCAATTGTGCATAGATTTAAAGGAGGAAAAGTAGGATTACAAAGCAATATAGCAGTTCATGAATAACTCAAACTCTTTTTATTTTCTATTTAAAAGAGTCACTCCTTCCAATATTTTGTTTACTCAAAACTTTGTCTACTATAATATGATATATGATATATGTCTAAAATTTCCTAAATATTTAAGATTTACAAGAAAAACTTCTTTTCTGCTAGACTTGTATAGTTATTAATACTATTAATAGGGTGTTTGATATTGCCAAAAGTAAGTTTGAATCTTTTAATTGTCTTAACTTTTAAGGTCACCAAAAATATCTTACTTAGTGTTTGAGCAAAACAAAACTAAATTGCTTCAATTAGTTATAAAGACTAGGATTTAGAATGTGGGCTCGAAATTACATAGCATGGGTCATGCCATTTAATCCCACCCTCGCTTGACAAAAAACCACATCAACTGTTTTCATTGAGATGCATCAACCCCTAGAATATTTTTATATTCCAACAATAGCTTGCTTTTTCCTTTCATTTTTGAACTTATTTTAAATGAGCTCTTGTTATCATTTTGACTATTATTGTAACTTCATGTTGATATTGCCATATCTAATTGGTAAAGCTTCTACAGTATGATATATGCACTTTTCTTCTATAGTATGATATCTAAGATTGGAAACTTGTAAATAAGGCAAGTAATAAATTTATCTTTAATATATATCTTCTCATTATTTACTTATTTATTTTGTTGTTAGAAGGGCTTTTAAGTGCTATTAGTGAGCTTCTTCTTTTCGTTGAACAACAAAGGTGTGCACGACACATCTACGCAAGGTGGGGGAAGAAGTTCTAAAATGAAGACTTAAAGTTCCAATTTTGTCGTTGTGTTAGATCCCCAAAGTAGCCAGAGTTCAAGAAGCAAATGAAACTTTTATGCTCCATGAATGAGACTACATACAATCACTTGATTGAAAACTAGGATGCTATGTATTGTTGTCAAGCATTCTTTTCCAATTTCTCCAAGTGTGATGTCATTGACAACAACATGTGTGAGACATTTAATGGATTAATAATAGAAATAAGATGCAAAGCTATCATCAGCATGCTTGAGGATATTAGGCTTTATGTCTTGAGGCAATTGGTTCAAAATAGGGAATACGACATGAAGTGGAAAACTGAGTATAGCCCTTGTATACTCACCAAATTAAAGAAGTCTAGATTGCTGGCAGTTAAATGGGAGGTGGATTAGAATGGGGTCCATTTGTATGAAGTCTTTTGGGAAAATCCTAAAAATCTGGTAAAGGAGAGCTACATGGTATCTTTGGAGCATGCAACTTGTTGTTGTTGGGCTTGGGACATTAGTGGAGTGCCATGGCAACAGGCCATCAGCGCTATTTATTATAAGGGAGAGGACTTACAAAGTATTTAGCATATTATTTTAAAAAGACTGAATACCTTAAGGCCTATGAACAACATCTCCATCTTGTTAGAAGGCCAATGTTATAACCTCAATGAAATGTGGAGGTTGTCTTACCTCCATATGTGAAGAGATCTGCTGGACAACCAAAGAAAGAGAGGAGAAGAGAAAAAGGTGAAGGGCTAAAGAAAAGGATGTCAAAGGTCAAAAAGAAAATAAAATGCTTTATTTGCTATCAAGAAGGACATGATAGGTCAAATTGTCCTATGCGAAATGTAAGTGTTATCTATTATGTATCTTGTTGCTTGATTCAGTTATTATTTATATTGCTAGTTACTTACCTTTTCTAAGTCTTATGTCTAGGTTCAAACAAGCACATAAAAAATTCATAGTCGAAAGAGGAAATCTTATACTAGTAAAGCGAGTGAAGTTGCTACTGGTGCACTAAGTGAAGCTGCTACTATTGCACCAAGTGAACTTGCTACTAGTGCAAGTCAACTTGCTGTTGATGCAAGTGAAGGTGTTGTTAAGTCCACCGCATTTATTGCTGTTAAAAGGAAAAAAATGGGGGTTGCTAAAAGAAACCAATCTACCGCTACAACTACTAAGGGCTTTGATAACTTTATGATATAGAGTTATTTGGGTTTAATTTTGATAGTAATCTAACGTAGTTCTTATAGTAATACATAGAAATTAGTGAGTTTTATTTAATTATTTTAAATTTTAATTTAGGTGAGTCAATCTAATCTTAGTTAATTTTATACTTAATTTGGTGTTAATGTAGTTAAGAGAGATTGTTATTGATTTATTTATGCTTTTGTAAGTATGTGATGAAAAAAGAATTTTAATGAAAGAAGGAGAGCAATTTCAAGGTGTAGACTTGCACTGCACATGTTTCGGTATTTTGACCATAACTCTCTCTACAGAGCTTAAAATGAAGTGATTCTTAGACCATTGGAAAGATAAGAGAAAAAGATACAATTTTATGTTTACCACTTTGTCCATTTTGGCTTAAAAGGTGGTCAAAACTCTTATCGAAATTAATACATTGTAGCAGTCCTAAAACAATTATAATTTCTATTAATTAATTGGGCAAGGCTGCGACCCACATAGTTTGATGTGGACATCCCAACTGGAATAGACTTCCTTCTTCACCCAACTTGGCCTAACTTCAAAAACCTATAAAAATAACCTTTTGAAAGACTTTAAGGAGAGAAGAACGAAACATCATATTGACATCTAAGAGTCAAGCCACAAAGTCATTGAAGCTAAGAAGAATTTGAAAGATGCAAGGAGATTTGGAGATCAAGAATACAATTCTTGAATTTTTCTATCTTTTTTTTATTCTCTTATTCTCTTGGTTTTATTTTTAATGTTTAAACTTTATTCAATGATGATGTGTGACTTGATGGGGAACTAATTCATTAATCTAAGGTTATGATTGAACTCAATATGTAGTCTAAATTATTTATCTATCATTTACTTATGTTTGATAGATTTACGTTGTTTATTTTATTTTGATCTTAATGCTTCTGATTGACTGGCCACCAATTAGATTGAATTGGAAACCTACATTAGACTTTGATGAAGGAGATTTGGATAGACCTTGAATAAAATAGCGTATGATCGAATGCACTTAGTTGATTAGGTGGTTTGATTTGCATATAAGATAGACATATACTTATTAGCCATACGTAGCTAGAATTAGAGCACAAACCTAATGAATCTTTCTTCAATTTAATTTACATAGACATATAGTAAATTAATTGGGAGAGGTATTTTTATGAAAAACTCAATAGAGAGTTATAAATAATTTAGGACTCTAGGTTATCAACTTAATCCATTAAACTAAGTTAAGAGAGAAAACTAATAATCAAATGAAATATTAAAGGATATCATAATCTTGGTCTGATAGTTGATTGAAGTTTTAATTTAATAGTTTTAATTTTTTTAATAAATTTAATTATTTGGATAAGCTTAGGGTGTTATAATTTTAGTAGTTAATAATTAGGAATTAATTCAATTCTCTATGGGATTGATACTCTACTTATCATCATATTATCTTTGCAATATGTATACTTGCATGAGTAGAAAATTGAACAACAGGCTTCATTTTAGAAGATGTTGTTGTCCCAAGATTGAAATTGAAGTATACAAGCCCTAAGAGAAAGGGGACAGTAGTCTACAAACACCAAACCTAATCTACCTTGGCACCTACAACTCCTCCACAACATATTTTTGGTATAAATGTGAGTAACAATTTAGTCCTTGTTCATGTCATGTTGTTTGATGATTTTGCTGGTTGGATATTTGATGATTTAGGGTCCATGCATCTTTCAATAAGTTGGAAGGCCAAATCAATTGGTTGTTGCAATTGGCCATGGGGATTCAAGGTCATTGATATCTAGTAGGCAGTTATTGGTGAGAAAAATTATGACTTGCAACATGATCATATTGCTTTAGCATTATTTTTGTGATTCAAACATTGAATTTGTTCATATTGCCATAGGTAATCACACGCTAGAAGCAATCCAGTAAATCGGATTCGGTTACTGATTTGCCCACTCAAGAAAGCATTGAAAATGCTTAAGAATTTGTTGTGGTTTGTTGTGTGGTTTATATGCTGTCTTGGTATAATTTGTTGGTATATTTGTTTTTGTTGCTAGGTACTTAAATGTTGTGTAAATATTGTTGCCATGATTTTGTCTATAATAGCTAGTTTTTTTTTTTATGCTGGAAGTTCTCGCAAGGCCCAACTACTCTGTAATTATTTTATTAATAATCGAAAAGTTAAGTACAAAGGGGAGGGGGACCGAAACCTTAACTCTAGAATTACATGAGCATATGACAAAATCGAAAAAAACATTAAAAGTAGGAAAATCTTATTTACCTGCATAACTAGTGATGCTACAGTAAAATAGAGATCACCCACTATTACAAAGAAATAAGGAATTAAAATAAGAAAAATAAATAAGGAGTACTACTCCTTTACAACTATCTAAATCGAACATAAGGTAAATTTAGTCTATCTAACTTAAGCATACCATGTAGTTCACCTTGTGCTTCAGTAATTAGACAAAGATTCTGATGTGTGTATCCTTGGTTTGACAGGAAATATGCAGCTTGATTACCTTCTCGAAAAATGTGCAAGATTCTATAAGAAATACTACTCAGGCCCTTTCTAATGGACGTCAACAAATATCGTATATCGTGGGACCCTTTCTGATATTGATGGATCATCTGAATCACCACCAACGCATCCATTTCTATCCATAGCCTCTCAATATGTTGTTCTTTACATAGGAGTAATCTTCTGAGCAATGCACGTAGTTCTGCATGCAAAGAATTACAACGACCTATATTCTCTGAGAAACCAAATACAAGCTTACCTGTATGATCTCGGAGCAATCCCCCACTTGTTGCACTCTGACAATTGCGGGAACTACCATCTACATTCAATTTATATTCACCTGTAAATGGTTTAACCCAATGAATAATTTGAGGAGTTGTACCATGTTTAGGGGGAAATAGGAAACTCCACATAGCTGCTATATCTTTGTCTACTTTCCACTGCCACTGTTTCAAAGGGGAACCGTCATGTAACTGCCTTAACAATTTCATAGTCTCCCACACCACTCTGTCCGGATACATGCCCAAATGCCTGTGCTTAGCATCATTTCTTTCCAACCATAAAAACCAGCATATGAATAAGGGAATTAAGATGCGGATATGACCCTTTTTTACATAATCACCAGAATAATACCATGCCCATATAATCTGAGAAATATGTTGAGGAGTTGAAACATAGATTTGAAAAAATTTTGCAAAAAAATTCCAAACTTGTTTCGCTACCGAATTATCCCAAAGAACATGAATTAGTGATTCCTCAGAATTACAACATACGCATTTAGAAGCCAAATGAAAACCTTTTTTCCTTCATTCGAAGTTCAACCAAGATCCAATTGTTTAATGCTCTCCATAGGAAAAAGGAAATAGATAGTGGAATGCTTCTGTGCCAAATTAAGGATCCCACCACATTAGGGGATTTGCGCTACCTTACTTCCTCCCAAGCACTCCAAGTAGAGAGTTCTCCATTCGCAGTAAGAGCCCAGTAAGCAACATCCTCATGTGATCTATCGAATGGAATCTGTAAAATCTTATCAACTAAATTCATAGGCAGGTATAATTTCAATTTATCCATGTCCCAAGTATCACCCATATAAAATTTATTAACATAGGACATATCATTTTGGAATGAAGGGAAAGATGTTACCAAGGGATGGTGTCCCATCCAACAATCGTGCCAAAAAAAAAAAGCTCCTCTTTTCCTAACCTCCATCAAATCTTCTACAATGTCATAGCTCGACCCCCGACCATCCGTTTCCACACTTGAGAGTCACATAACTTCGATTGTACATAGTGAGGTATTCGGCCCTTATAGTATTTTGTTCTCAGAAACTGTGTCCATAGGTTATTACCAGTTTGGAATCTCCACCATAATTTTAATGTAAAAGCCTAACATACATCATTCAGATATCAGATATCAAGTCCTCTTTCAGAACATGGAAAAGTACTTTTAGACCAAGCCGCCTAATGCATTTTCTTACTCTTAGTAGAATCACCCCATAAGAAGCTATTGAAATGCCACTCTATTTTCTCTATCACTGTTGCCGATGGTTTGGGGACTTGCAATAAATACATCGAAAGCGAAGAAAGAACGCTTCTAAGCAATGTGATACAGCCTCCTGATGATAGAACCTTATTCTCCCAACTTGAAACACGATCTCGAATCTTAGTAATTAAAGAATAAAAAAGAATTACCTTTTTCAATCCTTTGTACAAAGGAGCTCCGAGATAAGTAACAGCGAGTATTTTATTCTGAAAACCGGTCGTATGAGATATGATTTGCCTCTTAGAGAGTGGACAACTATTAGCTGTTATAAAACAGCTTTTCTGATGATTAATCTGCTGCCCAGATACCTGTTCATATTCTTGTAAGAAACTCAAAACTTTCTGCAAGGCTGAACGATTATTCATATAATAGCTAGCTTTCTTTTGTAATTGGCATATATTGTACAGGGGCTCTATTTGATTTGTGTCAAACTATTGTTAGCTTACAAGCCTCTTATAAGGGTTTTGTAAATTGTTTTTCATATGTATGTGTGTGTGCCTTTCTTTCCTAAGTAGATAGATGTTCTTTTCATATTATAATTATAATTACATAATTTCCTTAAGAATGTGCTATTTATGAGAGTGATTTCTTTTATTCTAGGCTTGTTTGTAGATGTTATTCTTGTTATGGTTATTGGTCTTTGAAGCTCTTATGAGCTAGAGCAATTTGTTTTGATGAAAGCTTTTTGTGATTTGTAATGTAACCTAGGCTTGAGATTGTTGGAAATATTGGATCCTTGCTTTTGCATGATGGTTCCTTTTGGTTTACATTTTGTTGAAGTTCACTTTTTCTTGGGGTTGAGTTACAAATGTTTTGTTAGTCTCCACTAGTTTTGTATAGTTTATTGTGTGCAAGGGAGTTGGTTTTTGTGTAAATGCTAGGCTTATCGAGTATTCTAA
The DNA here is from genome assembly GCF_000208745.1 of Theobroma cacao. NCBI lineage: Eukaryota > Viridiplantae > Streptophyta > Magnoliopsida > Malvales > Malvaceae > Theobroma > Theobroma cacao. The sequence continues at coordinate 12,898,093 of NC_030855.1, forward strand.
AGAGCCCTATGGTTGATTTTGATTTTTAGGGTGTGGTTGTGATTGACAAGGTGTTTTTGTGCTAAAAGTCTAACCATCTTAGTGTAAACTTGAAGCAGCATCGTAATCTTTGCTTAATGGAATTTAGATTTTTAACTTTCAACAAAAAAATTAATTGTCAAAGTACCTTTGAAAGAAATGATCATAAAGCTAATATATGACTCCATTTACTTTTATTTTTAGTCCAATATATTTATTATTGAAATGATACCAACAAGAAAAGAAAATAATTTGAAAAGTGAGTTAACTATATTTTTTTGGGTTCAATTTAATCCCCATACATTGAATTAATATTCAAATTAGTCCCTATACCTTAAATTTTTCTTGAATTTAGTCTTTTTGATTTTTAAGGTGGGAAATTTTTTTTTCTTTGTCTGCCATGTGGCTGTGCCACATTACCATGTCAATGTTGCATGGCACTACCATGATCAGACTGATATGATGTTGTGGCAATGCTACGTCATCATGTTTGGGTGACGTGGCACTACCACGTCATCGTGTCATTCACTCATACGTAGCTATTGTAACGACCGCTTCTCGATCACTACCGACGTTCGAGTCTTGTGGGAGGACCCACCAAGTCTCGAGCAAGTCTTATTTGAAACCTTTGTATAACAATGAACCCATTCCATTGATTTATTTAATTACTTGAACCATACATCCTTTATGTAACATAACTTAACATACATTTACATTAATACTATTTACAATCAAATTATGCCACGAATGACTCGACCTTTAGTAGCGAAGTGACTCAAAATGAAATGCCATGAGACGCCTTTACCTATCCGTGGTGAACCATAAGTGCTAATGATTGCACGTTAGGCCAATCACTATCTGCAAAAGGGAAATAAGGGGGTGAGTCTCATAAACTCAGTGATCATCGACTCCGTGAGTAGGGCATAGATGGGAAACAAGCATAAAGCAGAAAAGATTTGAATATATAAAAACATAAGAACATGTAAACCATTTAAAAGCAAATGGGACATTGTGCCTTAGGCATGGAACCAAGGATTTTTATGCACAAAATATTTAACCATCATTGTGTCAAAACCAGTGTGAGTGAAAGATTTCTATCATCGAAATTATTTCACATCTTTACTCAAATCAAATCAGTATAATCTCGCACGCTCTGGTGAAATCAAATATTATCAAAGCTTATACACAAATTTGCAAATCACCTCATATGCGAGGAGCTAAATCCAACATCATAGTAGAAATAAGGGAGCTGTGGAAAAGCTTATAGTTTTCACCATGCAAAAGCATACAAGTTTGAAAACCCAAAGAGATATCACTCTCGAGTAGGTAATAGAAATAAAAACTCGTCGACCCGCTTCCACGTAATAACATCTAGGAGCCTCACACCACTGGATCCCACAGCCATGGCAGTCTCAACGATGTTGGTCGACATCGAAGAATCAAGGGGTCGCAACCACGTAAATCACTTGTGGCCTAGCCACATATATATCACAGACCATGGCCCTATCCATTTCTAACAGCCCGTCGACGACCCAAAGGTTCTCTAGCTAGAGCTCACTTGTGCACAAGGGTCACACTTTTTCGATGTGACATCCGACTTACTCTCGAATCTCCCGGTTTAATAAAACCATTTAAAAATCAAGTTGGTTTCTCAAAAGCTTATTTTAAAACTATTTCCAAAGTACCGATCACAGTAACATGGTAAAACCCCCTTTTTGTAAGGCTTTACATTATAAACCTTTGCATGAGATTTTAATATCAAAACGACATGGTGAATATGTGATTTAATTCATGAATGTACATCACATAAACAATAAGGCACATTTTGATAGAAATAGTGGTAAAAAGCTTGTTTCTCGATTTTAAAATCCTTTATGTATATAACTTGTATATATATATATATGGTCAAGACAAGTTCAAATACTTTGACATTCACAAATTCTTAGGATATCTACTAGCTCATGCTGTCCACAAATGACATTTAAAATAAATCAGCACGTCTATCAATTGTATAGCAATATATATAGTATGGAAATTTGGAAATCAACACCCCCTACTCACCTCATAATAGCGGGATATTACTTCGCTATCGACTCGGATGTGTATCTAGCTAATTTTACTTGCCGGTCACCCGTTACTTCCTCCGGCACGCCACCACAGCAACTTCTCTACTTATACACTTCCTAGCAAAAATTTGAACTCAATACACTTAATTATTCTCGAGTACGGTTAACACATCAATCATTAAATCCTTAACCTAATTTCATATTTTTCATCAATTTCAATAACAAGCATTTAACAAGCATTCCACATACTATCAACCGATCATAATCAACATAAAACATTTTAGACATATTACATGCTTACCTTTCGGTTTCAGCTTGAATTTCACACATATAGCTCACAATTTTCTCATACCCATTGTCACCATTGCTACCACAAACATAAACAATTAATACACATCTCATTTCTTTAGTTTACTTGTGATTTCAAGACCAAAATACTTACCCATAGCTTATCTAGCGTAAAATCACCATGGATTCCAAGATTGACCCATAAGCATGCATCTATTTCTTTCAATTCTTGAAGGACCTTTGCTGCCACAAACATCTTCACACAATTACCAACTCATTTCCTCAAGAAATTGTTGGTCCCTATAATATGTGCTAGAGAGAGGGGTGAATAGAACAATTTGGCTCTTAACAATATTGAAAACTAATTTCTAGAACTTAAGAAAATAAAAACAGAGTATAAGATGCACAGTAATTTAGAGTGGTTCGGTCCAAGACCTACGTCCACTACCTTGATTATCCACCCAAGGATTTTCTCACAAATTCACTAAACACTAGTGAAATTCACAAGCTTTCACCAAGCTTTACAATGGCTTTTACCAAGCTCAGCCAAAACCTTTTACACTAGTTTTTCACAGGCTCAACTAAAACCTAAAGTGGTTTTCCAAGGCTTAACCACAACCTTCAACAATCAAGCTATCCCAAGCTTGAACAATCCCTTAGAGTGACTCCCTCACTCTAAGAATACAAGAAAAGTAATAAAATAAGGTACATATGATCACTGGTTGATCTGAGTGGTACAAGATTGAGTACTAAATACAAATGCAAGGAGTAGGCGTTTAAGTGTAGACAAGTGCAGTGAAGCTTTTCTGGTTTTTCAACTTTCTATAGCTCAAATCTCTTTCAAGGCTTCTAAAAAACTTGATTCTAATTGTTGGAAGACCCTTTTATACTTGGAGATGCAACTTTGGTGGCAGTTTGACAATTTATGGCTATTGGAAACAGTTGAGGATGAGTTCTAGCCGTTAATCTGTCTTGTAGTGCTTTGGTTCAAATTACAGACAGAGAGCTCTTAATCGACTAACTTGATTGACTATGTTGGTTTTGTTTTAGGTTGCAGATTCTGGCAGAGAGCAGTTACGACTGACTTAGTCGACTAAGTTGATTCTATTTCTCAAACTCTTCAGCCCACCATTTCTTCAATTTGAAGTTTGGTCAACCAATATTCTTCCTTGTTTCACCAATAGGCTTCCTCCTTGTTAGATAGTTACATCTTGTTGTTTTTATTCCTCCTTTTCTTTTGATATACTCTTTGAGGAGTTAAATGATTAATTTCATATATTAATTTTCTTGCACACTCAAGTAAAGATATTAGACACAAATAAATGAAAATATTTTATTATCATCAAAAACTAATGGAGCCAACAGAAATCACAACTAAATTCAAAGCTCTACTTACCTTCCTTAGCTTGGAACTACTAGGCCGAACCTTGTCTTTTTCTTTTTTCTCCTTTCTTTCTTTCTTTCTTCCTTTTTTTCCTTTCTCTCTTTGCTTCCAAGCTAATTCTCTCTCTTTTTCTTTCCATGGTGCGGGTTTTCTCAAGGTAAAGATATTTTGCCATTCCTTGGTGTGGGTGGATTCTCCCAAGTTCCCCACTACTCAAATTTTCTTTCTTTTCTTCTCTCATGGGTAGATTGCCCAAAGCTTGGTTATTTTGGCATTTCCTTATTCTTTTATGTAGTTAAAATTACAAGCCAAAAAGGCTTTTGGACTTTTCCACCCACCACCTTCATTGACCATTCTTTTTCCATTATTTTCTTTTCTTTTCTCTTTACATGTCATGCCAATCAATTCTTCTCTTTGACCCATTCAAGTCACATGCAACTCAATTTCTTTTTTCTTCATTTGACCACCATTGCACCAATCACATTACATGCAAATAAATTTTAGTCTCATTCTTTTTTTTACTTCACATGGTGGGGGTCCCCTATGTCCCCCACTAACTATTCCTTTTTGTACACTATAGTTTGCATGTAATAGTAAATTTCACATGTATATCTCATATTCTACATAATCTAACCTTCTTTGGTTAGTAATTTCCCTTTTAAATTCAAATATTAAAATTTACACATAAGTCCTCAAACTTTTCTTTATTTACCGTGTGAGCCTCCAAACTTTCATCCTTTACAATTTGGTCCTTCCTTTGCACTTGTACAAATAGGATATAAAATTTGCACTTCACCAAGATGTCACCATAATATTTAAATATTTACTTATCCGTTCTAACTCTATTTAATAATGACACGCGAGTCCCACTATCGTCATTTTTTTTTTGAAATTCTTTCCTATTTTTTCTCTCCCACTTAGATTAATCATATAATCCTCCTTCATGACTAATTTCGACAACAGATAAACTATTAATATTTTAATATTATTTTATTCCAAAATTCTCCACTTGTCTCCTCAAGACCCAAAATATCTCACTTTGTCCTGGTTCACTTTCGAATCACCTTTTAACTCGCTAATTCATCCTCGATAAAAATATTATTATTTAATTATTATTTTGTTATGTGCAAAATATTTTACTTCAAACTATTCTTTTCACACGTCACTGCTCTTTGACACTTAAATTTACGTCAATTGCCTCTTCGTCTTATCGATACGGTTATATTGACTACTATACGAGGGTATGGGGTGTTACAGCTATGTCATCAAAGTTTGCGACATCAGCGCTGATGTCATCTCTTTGAATGGTTAAATGGATGCTATTAGAAGGAATGACTAAATTGGAGCAATTCTCAAAATCAAAGTACTAAATTGCTTCGATTTGAGTATAAGAACTAAATTGGACAAAATTGGAGAATACAAGGACTAGATAGGTCTTTTGACCATATAATAATTATAAAAATTGTTCATGTAGTTTCTCATTTTCCTTTTTTCCTCTCCTAGTGAATTATGAGGTTTAATGCAATCTGATCATATAAGCTAGAAAAATTAAGAATAGAAACAACGGGGGAAAGAGATTGTTATATTAATTATTTTTCTGATGATCTACCTAGTTATTGGAGTTTTTTTCCAGCAAAAATTAATTTTTATTTGAGGTGTCATAGCAACAAAAGTAAATGATGATTTTCCTTTTTATCTCACTTTTTGGGCTCATATTTCATATTTACATTATAGTCATCCTCCCAAATCCATAATAAGTAAAAATCTCTAACTTTTAATTTTATTTTAGCATAATATCTAAAAAATCTCTAATCTATTTAAAAAAATTTAAATAAGTTCTTATTTTTTATTGTCTTCAATTAAACCTTTACAATTTTTATTTCGAGTAAAATAAATCCTTATGATCAATGATTTACTACTTTTTTAGTAAAATTTTACTTATTATTCTATGTCATGTAATATTGACGTGACATGTTGATATGTCATAATAGATGATGATATAACCATATAGCATTTTCACTTTCCACGTCAATGTTGCATTGATGTTGTGTTATCGTTACATGGGTATAAAATGATAAATAATATTTTAACAACAAATTTTTATTGACTAATGACAATTATTCAATCGTTAACCATAGAGTCTATTTAGTCAAAAATAATAAGAGTTTGATTAAATACAATAGAAGAATAAGCATTTATTTAATTTTAAAAAAAATAAAGATTTTTTCATAAATTATGTTATTTATTTTTATAAAAAAGTAAATGAAGAAAAGGAAAACAATTTGGGGTTTGGAGATCAATTTGGGTGAGTGTTAGGATTCTTCCTTGTCATTACAAGCTTCCAACCTAAATTTGGGGCAGGTACATTTTCAATTTAATGCATCATCTCCAGGGTGTGGTTAGTAGTTGAGATAATGTAGGGCCTGGGTGGAAATAAAACAAAAGGCACACATTCAAGGTTATTGTCGTTTCTAGGCTATGGACAATATATTTTTATTGTCAAATAATTTGTGATAAGGAGTTTTTATCGTGTAAGAACTTCTCACTTTCTTCATGTGGCCAAACTCACAACAGCTTGTGTATTCATGCATATGTAGCACCTCATTAGATCGTTGCTACCATTTTCATCGCCGTCCCTTTCATAGAGAATTAATACATGAATCAAAAGCCAATGATGTTGATATTGTTAAAGTCATTAATAAGTGTGGGGGACATTCGAATTTGAATTTAATTTTTTAAGTAAAGAATATAAATCATACACCTATCATTAAATTAAATATCCCAATATAATTGCATGTAACAATTCCAATTATGATGCATGTTAACATGTTGGTTCTTTAAGCCATTAATTTGTTAAATCTTGAGCATATAATTTCCTAAAGCCTAAAAGAGTGGAAGCTATGCTATCATTTTTTAATTTTGTGGTATAAGAGAGTTAAAGAGAAAATTTTGCACAACCCATTCCCAAAGCCTGCAAGACAAAGCACACAACAGAAAAGAAGAGTTAAAAAATTCTTTTATGATTTATAGGCAAACTGTTCAACCTAATTCTTCAATACTTTTTAGGGATCCATGTAACTTGAAATATTTCAAAAGATCAAACATCATTGATTCGAGAATGAGGAGAAGCTAGGGAAAATATATTGGTTTCAATAAACATAGATAAGTAATTATAACTTATAAGTACTGTCAGAACATTCCCCCTTATCTGTTATATATGTAGAAGTTAATATTGGAATAAATTATTGGTAATGTTAAGGAAAACCCTTTCTTCCAAGTTGCCTCAGGACATTGTGAGAAGATGAGACAGAGAAAGAAGGGAGGTAAGAAGGGAAGAGATGGAGGTAATTAGTAATTAATATACATGTCTACAATTAGTTTGCAAGTTTTCATGCACATAAGAATACTACTACTTCAGTTTGGTGTAGTTAAGTATAATTACTAATTGACTTCTACTTGTTAAAGAAAGCTGTGCAAGCAAAATTGAAAGCATAAAGGATTGCATAATATTTTTGACACATGGATACATTTCTTAGTTTCCATTATTGATGGATACTAGTGAAACCACCAGTACTTCACAACAATTATACATTTGAAGATAGGATGGTGAGAGACCTTATATGCAGCATTTGTCTTTTTGTTGCGCATTTGATTTGGAAATTAGACTTAACCATCTCTTAGATGTTTGTATTTTGGAGGCTTGAGTGATCTAATTAGAGTCCAATGCATACCTTTGCAAAAAAATTATGCTTCTTTATTTCAACAGAACCCACAAATTGCCCATTCTCTTCTTCTGGATTTTTCACCAGAAGCTTTCTTATCAAGTCATTTGCCTTTTCCATGTCTTGGCACTCTCTAGCATTACTTGAACAAGTCCTAGGAAAAGTTATTGGTGTTTAAGGATGTTTCTTAATGTTGGCTCCTCTCTATCACCCTCAAAAGGGGCCTTCCCATACAAGAGCTCATACAAGATTACCCCAAATGCCCACCAATCTACAGCACTTCCATGGCCTAATCCCAGTATCACCTCTGGAGCCAAATACTCTCGAGTGCCAACAAATGAATTTGATCGAGCATCAGTCGGTTCAGCCCCATATTTCAACATCAGATTTATGCATTTCCACTTGTAGTATTATTTCAACATTTGAAGCTGTCTTCTTCTTTTTCATGCTAGACAATATTGGTAAATGAGAATTGCAATTGCAGTTCTTGTCCATGGTATTGGTTTTAAATTTTATAAGCTTTGGTGAAACATTGCACGTCAGGGAGAGATCAACGTCAGAGAGCATTATATGGCCGTCTTCTTGAACAAACACATTTTCTGGCTTGAGATCACGATAAATTACACCCATCATGTGAAGATAATCCAAAGCTACAAGGACTTCAGCTGCATAGAATCTGTTGAAGCAACTTTAGCTATAGTGATTTTATATATATCTCCAACAATAACTATATAAGATAAAGAATGATTGAATACCATTAAAATGGGACTCTGCTTGCTTGGACTACACCAAAAAGATATGACTATTTGTAGTTTCTTTAATAGCCATCAAGAAAGAAAAGAATTCAGATTTGAAACAAAATCAATAAATATTTTAGGCACAAACGAGTCTGGAGGAAAATCAAACGGCTTGCCCCTGTTCAATACAAGGTGAAACATTTGTGAGCCGCAAATTTATCAAAATCTTTGTAGCTTATATCATGTCTAACGTGTCATGTCACTACGCATGCATAAAGGTATCAGTGATGCACGAAACGAGAGCTTCTTTCCTCTAGTTTCTCAAGAAAATATCAATTCAACAGATATGGGCATAGCTACCTCAAAAGTTTTAGCAATATGAAGACTTTCTTTGCTGTTGGGATACTAAATCTCATATTGGACTCGCGCTGCAGAAAAGTGAGCAAGTCACCACCAGGACAATATTCCATGACCAAACACGAGTACTGACAACAATCAAACTCTGCATGCAATGTTGGAAGGAAAAGATGATCAAACATTCCTAAAATCTTCCTCTCAATTGCAGCTTTATGTAATTTGTTGCTAACTCTTAATGCATCTGTATCTAACACCTACATAGCATAAAGGCAGTGAGCATCAAACCTGATGGGGGTGTTCTTAATCTAGCAAAGATATACATTTCTCGTACTTCCACTGCCTACTCGATGAAAGAGCCGGAAGTGTTCAAGCAAAGATATACATTTCTCATACTTCCACTGCCTACTCGATGAAAGAGCCGAAAGTGTTCAAGTTCCACATGACCATGTTCCAATAAAAGGCGGTTAATGGCAACCCAAGCAGGATGGTTTCCTTTGTGAGGTTTGTGACTACAAGAGAAAGTGTGTCTGATGTGGGAACCGAAAGAAGATGAGGTTTGGTTTCTACTAGAGCTTAAGATTGCATTGTGAGATAGAATCAGAATTTGGCATAGCATGTGAACTGACCATTGTTCGAAAAGTAACTTTCGTGTGCATTCTTTGCTTTAGGAGGATTCTCAATTTATAGAAACTTGGACTCCTTGGATAGAAGCATGATAAAAAAAGGGGCATTAAATACAAAAATATTAATGCGCGCACGCACACACACATATATATAGCATTTCTAGTTTCACATAATATCTAATATTGTGCAAATTCAAACAAACTTTTTCTATTGTGTTTAATTAAATTATAATATTTTTATTTTAAACCAAACAGGACATAATGACTAATTATTGACTAATTATTATTAGTCAAAATGCCGCTTATATTGTTCAATACCGTATGAAGTTGATATGTCATAATGGATGATAGCGTAGTATCCTGATGTGGCTAGATGATATGATAATGTGAAATTTTCATCCTCAACATCACCACTACATTAGTATAAAATGATAAGTGACATTTTAATTAATTACAATTAGAAGTGCAAATGCTTGATTAAGCGCAATAGAAGAATAGAAAAATAAGAGTTTATTTGAATTTTTTTAAAATAGTTCAGAGGTATTTTAAAGTATTATGTCATTTAATTTTTAACTAATTTTATCTAAATGATTTAATACATAAATATCATATTTATAATGATAAAGATAATATTTCATGGATCAAGTTTTGATTCATCCACAATAATTAACTTTTTTAAGGTAAATATTTTCATAAGAGAAAATTAAAATTAAATAAAATTTATGTGTAAGATAAAATTTTCTTTGTCAAAAACAATATACTATAACTAATCAAAATTTAGTTAACAAATTTTGAAATTATAAAGGTACAAGGGAAAAAGCAAATGAATTCTCAAAAATATATATATTAAAGTAAAATTTTAAAATTAACTTTTTAATTAGTAACTATTTAAAAATTATTTATTAACTTATTAAAAATTAAATAATAATTGAGTAAAATTTTATAAATTATAAATAATTATAAAATGACATATAATTCATAATAAACAACAAAATAAAAAGGGTAAAATACACTTACTTCCCTAAGGATTAGTCATAATTACATGCAAATTTATTAGTATTCAAAATGTAGAGTTCACCCCAAAAGAATATTTTCTTTTGACACAAAAATCTTACCGTTAGTCAACTATCAATGTTTCTATGAATTTAATTACGTGATAATATTTATTAAATAATTTTATCTTTCATTAATTTTAAAAATTACCATTATATAATTTTTAATTTTTAATTTTTAAAATTTTTTCTCTCTTATTCAAAAACATAATAATTCTCTCTACCTTACCTCTTGTCGACAAGCCACCTCATGGCTAGATCTAGTTGGAGTGCTCCAAATTTGGCTAGATCGTGCTCCCCCAAGGGAGCGCCGATCTGGTGCACCCTAGGGGAGTGCAAGATCTAAGGTGTGCGGCCAGATCTTGTGCTCCCCTAAGGAGATCCAGCTGAATATAACATTTCACAGCCAGATTTAGATGCAGGATGGCCAGTTAGTATAAGGGAGTGCTATCTACCCGCCCGAAAGAAAAGAAAATAGTGGAGAAAGAAGAATGGTATTTTAAATATTTCACATTTATCTATTAATATTATTTACATGTTTAAAGTGAACTGTCAATTTTGAATATTAATAGGTCCACGAGTAATTATAGTCAAGACTTAGAGAGATTAGTGTATTACATCCAAATAAAAATTATGAGTCATAATTTTTATCCTAAATAATAATTATTCATAGGTATACATATTTTTAAATTATAAAATTTGAAGCATGGTTGCATTTGCATAGTAAAACATACTCTCTCAATTTTGCTTTCTATTTCAACAATTTGATTTCAATGTTATATGGGCTATTTGGAACGAGAGAAATGAAATTGTTTTCAAAAGTAAAGAATGAGATGGCATACCGATACTTGAGCTTATCAAAGTCAAAAATGCATGGTGGATGAAAGCTAAATGCTCTGACTATAATTTCTCTATTCGTGATCTTGCCAGATTTCCAAATCAGGGAGTTGTTCCAAAAAAAAGTCGAATGCCTAAGGAAAATGTTGTGGGATCTAAGAAGTGGCAAAATTGTTCAGACACTTGAGACCAAATCCCCTGTCACCAGTGCTGAAGTGAGTCAGGATGGCCGCCATATAACCACTGCTGATGGATCTCATGTTAAGTTTTGGGATGCAAATCAGTAAGTTTTGAGCAGGACTACTCTTGTAGACTCTGTTCTTTTGCCACCATGGCTGCTGACATTTGTAATTGCTGTTATTAGTTTTGCATTGGTTAAAAGCTACTACATGCCATGCAGTGTAGAATCAGCTTCATTGGAACCAAAGCATGGCAATAAGTTCATTGCTGGAGGTGAAGACATGTGGGTCCATTTGTTTGATTTCCATACTGGAGAAGAGATTGTTAGGTGCCTCTTTGATTTTGTGAGATGAGCAGCAATATTGATGATGACTTCAATAATGGCTGATGCGATCGTATTTTTAATGGCGTTTTGTCATAGTGGTAACAGATGTAATCATGTTGTGCTTTAACTATATATTCGTGTAGGTTGCAACAAGGGTCACCATGCATGGTCCTGTCCACTGTGTATGTTCCTCACCTGGAGGGGAATCCTACGCTTCAGGATCTGAAGATGGTACCATTAGAATATGGCAGACAGGCTCGGGGAATCATGAAAAGAATGATTCAGTACCTCCAAATGGACCTAGTGGGAGAGTGAAGGCTAGCTGTGGCTGCTGAGGTCACTGGTAAGATTAAGAGTGGCTTTCATATCGGCAGGGAAGGGGAGAGGGTAACGCTATATATGCATGACATTCATATATTTATGACTTAATTCCTTCCAACTTGTTGACTAATAAGAATGTTATTCATCACCTTGTTAAAAATTTAAGAAGGAAAAAGTATCTAAGACCCTACTATAAAGCTTTATTCCACCACCTTGTCTTAGACTGCATTTATCAAAAACTTTGCCCGAACTCTCTGACATTCATCATACATCATCATTGCAATCTGAGTGAAACAACAAATCATTATTGGTCTTATATCCTTATACTGGCATGAATAAGAATGAAATTAAGGTTTAGTTCAAGTTAAGTTGGAACACTTATTAACAGCCAAATAACAAGTTCGGCTCAAATATGCACGAGCAACACCCTTACTGACTGAAAAGAAGTGTCAGATTTCATGCATTTAGTACTTTTACAACTAATGTGCATCATGAGGGCCTTTTGACCCCTTCCAATCCATAAAGTGCATATTTTAAATTAAGTCTAAACATCCACAAAACAAACAAAAACAATAGCAAGCTACATAAATTGGTTCCAAATTTCAAAAGTTTAACAGTAGTTTCAGGATCGATTGGCTAACTTGTTTAAAAACTATTTGAACAAGATTTCATCTGTAATCTCTAAACCAATGAAATTACAAGACATAGCATTCAACCTCACGTCTTTTTACATTAATTCAGAACGATGATCTCCCCAACTAAACTACTAAAGAAAAATTCAGTAACAGTTCCAAAAGTTTAACAATGAATTCTAATACAAGCCACTCCCTCCGTGCTTGTCCTTCATCTAGTCTTGTCTTGCCCTACAAAATGAGAAAAGAATTTACATTCTTTCATTTATTTATGAGACAGAGGAGCAATGATTACCTATCAAAAAAAGAGGTGACACAGGGAGCACAAATATGCAACATTTGGCTACTGTTTTGAGTGGTTGATGCTCATCTACAACAATTCTTATGGGCCGCTCATACTTCACAGAGACAGCCTGCTTTCCATCATTAATTCTAGTTTCTAATACATGTTTTCGGAGTAATCTTTCTCCAAACTTAGCTTCATTAAGTGTTATCAAGCAAATGACTATTTACCAGTCAAGACTTTCACTTTACCTTGTTTCTACTTGGTATTTTGTCTCCAACATTTTTTCTGCATTCTGATATGTAATAAAGAATGAAAATGATATGAAAAACTTAAGCCTCTCATTTGGTACACTGCAAAGTTTAGGTTCAGGAACCCTTAAAAAATTTGAATTTTATCATTTTGCTTCTGTAACTAAGGAGCAAATACTTCCCAGTAGGAACTATGACTCGAAGAAGCATTACATCTCACTTCATTCAACTTTCATTGAATCATAAGAAGAAGCAAACTTTCTATGTAGTTAAAAGTTAGAATGCCTTGAAAACCCAAAAAAAGAAACAGATCAACATGAAAAAAGAGTGGATAGAGCTACCTTCGGGGGTCCAACCGGAGCTCCGTCGAGAGACGGACAGCATCGAAGTCAACAAAGCTGAAGCAGTGGCTGTGGGATACGGCAAAATGGTTTCCACACAGCAGCTCATCTCCAGCGCCGATCTTTTTAAAATTTATTCAAAACTCGAGATTAATTCCCTCAAACGATGCCGTATTTTTAATGCTAATGTGTACGTGTGTGTTATATATAGAGATATTAATACCCAAGCTTAGCTCCTCTCCTTTTCTTCTTGTCCTTCTGTTTAGTATCTCTTCAACTCCCTTCCCGTGTCGCCGGCCGTTGTTCACCGGTGCCGCTCAAGAAACGGCTCCTATTCTCGGTATCCCTTCTTTTCCGTTTAACATGTTTTATTTTGTTTTTCTTCCATTTTCTTTTATTTTTTCTGGAGAACGCATTGGGCATTATTTTCCTTTCATTTTCAAGTTCATGTTTTCTTGTTTTTTCTGTTTTATTTTTTTTATTTCATTTTCTTTTATTTTTACCAGAGAACCCATTTCGCATTTTCCGTTCATTTTCCAGTTCATGTTTTCTTGTTTTTCTGTTTTACTTTCCTTTGGAGAACCCATTTTGCATTTCCCTTTCCTTTTCCAGTTCATATATTTTCTTGTTTTTCTGTTTTGTTTTCTTTTTCTTCCCTTTTCTTTTATTTTTTTCTGGAGAACCCATTTTGCGACTTAATAAGCCCTCTCAAAATTAAATGATCATATAAAAATGGGCTCTCTCGCAATGTCCTTCCCTTGTTTCGCTTTCTGAGTCGCCGGACCGCCGCCTTTGTCGCCGGCACGCCGCCCTCTTTGTCGCCGGCCGTTGTTCACTGCCACAGGACCTTCTCAAGCCGCTCTTCCGATTCTCGGTATCCCTTTTTTTTCTGTTTAATAAGTTTTCTTGTTTTTCTGTTTTATTTTCTTTTATTTGTTTTCATGTATTTCCATTTTGGCTCCGATTCTTGGTATCCGTTCTATTGGAGATAAAATTATTTATAATATCAAGTATGATACCTACTTTTTATAAATAGAATTTCTTAGTGGTTGCAAGGGCATTAATATTCCTGTCATCATTACCTCTGGAAATTTTGGGTGATTCAATCTTGGTTTAGGTTAGCTTCTACCCAGGAAACCAAAACTTGGGGAAGCAGTTTTGAGTAGGAAAGAAAGTAGGACCGGTCTACTATGCCTGAGGAAGAAGAAATGATACTGCCTTAGCAAATGCTTAGCCTACAAAATTTGATTTTTAAACTCTCCATAGAAACTCACCTTGCCACAGCTAGATAATTGATACTGTAAAAGCCAAAATCAATCAAAAGCTGCTTTGTCATTAATATAGACTCTATAAAAGAACAAAGGCACAACGTCTTGAATTTACAGTGAAAAGAAATTTCTTCGTTGGAATCTATAGGAACCATCTCTCCATCTTTGTAAACAAATTTTAAATAAAACACGAATTCGATGTTTGGAGAGGTGGTGCCTACAGAGTGACAGCTACATTCCGTTGGAATAACTAAACTATTTTCTGAGCTTTTACAACGACATTTGTGCCACTCTTGACACTTGGATAACTTTCCATGTTTTTCAGTTCTCAGGTTTTCATCAAATTTATTGCTGCTATATCCAGCAGCATAAACTTTCCTAACTGTTGAAAGAAGATCCACAGACATTGATGCAAACATCAGCTACTGTCCGCTGGCTTCCATCTGATTTCAATTCTTGAAGCAGGAATTTTTGCATCAAACTAAGGACGTATCTAGAGTGTTTGGATCATTATCTTTTGTATCTACCATTTCAAGTGATAGAAAGAAATTTGATAAAAGAGCTACTAAGTGTATTTTCATAGGTTATCTTATAGGAATAAAAGGCTAAAAGCTATACGATTTGGAGATGCATAATGTCTTTGTATCTAGGGACATCATTTTTCATGAATCTATGTTTCCTTTTAAACATTTGCAACAAACAGCTGATTCTTATACTTCATTTCCCATTCTGCTTGACACAGCTTCATCACCATTTGATTTGCTTCATTCTTTTAATTCACCTGATGTCACTTTACATTCACATATTCATCCATTACATACCCATCAAGAGCATGAAGTTGACACAAGCAATTATAATTCTCAAAATACCATTTCCCCAGAAAACAATGTTTCTGAAAATAACCTAATTACCGATTCTATAAATTCTCAGCTTCTTAGAAAGAGTAACAGAGCTGGAAATCCACCAAAGTACCTTTTGCCTACCAATGTGATCTACCTTCTTCTCATTCCAATTCTGTTACTCATTATCCAATAACTAAGTACCTGTCTACATCACAGTTATCTACTTCTCATAAAGCCTTTACTTCTATCCTTTCTAATGTACCCGAACCAAGTCATTATCATCAAGCTGTGAAGTATGCACAATGGAGAGATGTCATGAATTCTGAAATCTGTCATATAATTTCCTTCATTAAATAAATAAATTTATCTCTAATACCTTCTTTTCCGTGTAACATGTTTTCTTGTTTTTCTGTTTTATTTTCTTTTATTTTCTCTGTTTCCTCCATGTCTCTTAATCAACTAAGGCATTTTTGCAGTGTCGACCATCCACCTGTCTCGTATTCCAGCCGATCTCATCCCCGACATACTTTGTCGACTTCCCGTGGAGACACTACTCTGCTTCAAATGTGTGTCCAAGCTGTGGGCTTCCCTAATAGATAGTTTAGATTTCGCCCAACTTCATCTGCATCAGTCCTTGAAAACCAACACCAATCTCAAGCTTGTTCTTGATAACTCTACGACAAAGGATGAGAAGGCTTGTTCAGTGGACTTCGACTCGTTATGCAACTCGGTGCAAATCCCTCGCCCGTTTTAAGAATATTTGGTTCTTGCAATGGTTTACTTGCTGTATGCCATAGTGAACAAGGCGTCATTGCTTTGTGGAATCCATCAACCAGAAAATGCCATTATCTGCCAACACCAGGTGATGATATAATGGATCATGATATAGTACCTAGATATTGGTATTCTGACAATACAGTACTTGGATTTGGGTATGATGTCTGTAACAGTGACTACAAGGTGGTTAAAATGCTCAGATCCAAGACCCAAAATTGCTTCAAAGTTATGGTTTATAGTCTGAAAGCTAAATCTTGGCGGATAAAGGATTGCCCTTACGGCAATCCTCGGGATTTTATTGATGGTGCTTATGTAAATGGTGCCTTGTATTGGGTAGGGGATGAAATAGGCACAATTTCTAGAGGTAAACTGATCTTTACTTTTGATCTTGGTACTGAGGAGTATTATGTGATATTTGAAGGTGACATAAGATTCAGAAAGGAAAAATGTGGCTATGATGGTACAATTTTTATTAAATGAATGTGAGGGTGTTGGGAGAATGTTTATATGTTTTTCGTTGGTACGCAACTTGTACACCCGATCATGTAAATTTATGGGTGATGAAGGAATATGGAGCCAAAGAGACTTGGACTAAACTACTTTATCTGTCACAATACATATGACCGATGAATATAATCAATGTTAGAGTTGTAGCATATTTCAAGAATGGTGAAAAAATATTGGTAGATGATAATAGAGATATATGGTTTGCTTGTTTCAATGTGAAGAATGAAACAGCGAAGTGTCTCCTTATTGGCTCCATTCTCCAGATTGAACCAAGCAGACCATGTATCTCCATTATTATCTACTAATATTTTTCATCATTCCTATAATATACTACAGTTCTAACATTAATTATATTTATCGGTCATATGTATCGTGATAGATGAAGTAGTTCAGTCCAAGTCTCTCTGGCTCCATATTCTTTCATCACCCATAAATTTACATGATCGGATGTACAAGTTGCGTGCCAACGAAAAACACATAAACATCCTCCCAACACCCCACATTCATGTAACATAAAATTGTACCATCATAGTCACATTTTTCCTTTTTGAATCTTATGTCACTTTCAAGAATTATATAATATTCCTCAGTACCAAGATCAAGAGCAAAGATCAATTTACCTTCAAAAATTTTACTTATTTGATCCCCTATCCAATGCAGGGCACCATTTACATAAGCACCATCAATAAAATCCCTAAGATTGCTTTTCTACAATGATATATGTGGAAAGCCTTGTTTCTTTCTATTAAAAAATTGATTCAACAAACCTTGTTGAGCTTGTCATGCTTGGCGTTTCACCTTGAACGGTAGCGTCTCAATGGAAGTCTTTTTTTTGAATCTTAAAAGTCTTACCTTGCCTTTGTTTGTCCATTCTAAATTCTCCACAAGTTAAGACTCAGATCCTTTTTCCTGTTACTATGTCCTCTACAATTATCCAATTGCAATTTGGTTGTTCAGTTGATATGTAGTCTAGTAGAGATGGTTGTTATGATCTTGTGTGTATTGTGTATACAGAATATCTTTTGTACAGGCCTTTCCCTCAGGTTGCTATGTGATGATCTCTGTTGATTTGTGTGGTCTTGTATGATCCCATAATAAGCAACCTGGTGTTTTGGCAGAGACATCTTGCATTGCAGCCACGCTGGATGTATTTTGTGACCATTGAAGTGCTGTCTGACTGCCTGAAGGTAATATTTTTTCTTGTACTAATTTGATGATTAATTATAGCTAATCGCATTCCAAAAAATATTTTGAAAACATAAAACATGTTTGGCAAAGATAATGTTGCTTCATGTTGGAATTGTTGTAGATATAACAATTTCGTATGCAAAATGAAAGTTTTAAGGATAAAAAATAACAATATATTAAGTAAATTAAATTAAAAATTTTTAAATGTGGATGTTAAACAAATATTATTTAATCATATCTAATAATACTATTAAATTAGAATTATTTAATCATATTATAGTTTAATATAATTTAAATAGCATAATAATCATATAAAATATTAAATTATATATAATTATAAAATGTTAATTAATTAATTATTGAAGACTACAATTCTATACCACATTAATTGATCTGATTTAATATTAATTTATTACATGATATCATAATAATTAATCTTATTACGAAGTTATGTTATTTAATATTAATAATTTCATAATATCAAATTATTTAATATAACATAAAATAATTTCATAATAATTGTAACTATTATAGTATTAATATTCTATTAATGAATATTATTTCAATTATATAATATTATTATTTTAAGTAGTACTAAATAACCAAATAATTTTATTAACTTACTTATACTAAATAACATTATATAATCTTAAATCGTTTAATATTAGATTTAACTATTCATTAATAATAATAAATAATATAAATTTAAAATTTATATCAATTATTAAATTATTTAATTGAACAATATTATTTCATAATATATGACTTAATATTTTTTTCAAATATATCTAATATTTTCAATAATTTCGTATAATCTTAAAATTGATTGAAAATGTTATACTATTATTTTATTGGTACTCATTATGTAATATGTTTAAAAACTTTATATATAACAATTTGTCTTAAAATTATTGAATATTTAAGTAAATTATTTTATATTAAATTTAATATTGTTTTATTTAATTAATTTAGTTCATAATTTTTATAACCAATTTTAATTTATAGATACTATTCACTTACGAAAAATGTCCAAAACGGGAAACATTGTTTCTGACAACCATCAAAGCCAAAAAAGTATATATTTCAATAAAGATTATTCCAATACAATTAGAAATTTTATATATAAATGAATAATACATTTAATAAACAGTATTTAAAAACATAATAAAAAATATATCCCTTTCTATAAAAAAAAATTTTACCAGCATAGATAAATAATGCACCATTCCAGTAAGAATACCAGCTGCTAAAGAGTAGAGATCCATGAATAATTACTTACATTTAACGCGAGAAAAATGTGCATACAAAGGGGTTCACCGTTACTTAATGCAAAATGCCCCAATCAACAAAAGTACTGCAGGGCCCCAAGGAAACATGATGGAAATGGAAACAAGATTATGTACACCAGCATTGTTTCTTCCATGACCCATCTCGTCCCCAATCATTCTAGTTTCACTTCGGGGATCTCCTTTCGGAAATACCAGGAAGACAACAACAATCACTAAGAAGCTCTCTTAACAAGCTGCCTCTAGACTAGACCTGCTTTAACTCGGATGCCGAGAACCAAGTTGCAGAAGTTCCTCCGATAAACCCAAAAACACATTCAAACCTACAGGAAATGGACTCAAATAAATAGCAGTGATCAACATGTAAATTTTGAGATCGAATTCAGAAACATAATTCAATTTATGATCTATCTAAAAATGGTTACGCAACTTCTTCATCTTTTTTTAATAAGGAACATAATTTCCCAAAGAGAAATTCTTATCATTATCGGTAACAACATTTGGGGTATTCTAATCTTAAAACCTAATAGACAAGTGAAACAAAGTCTACAACACCAGAAAACAACATGCCAGTCTGACACTTGACAATCTCTACACATAACTCATACCTATGCAATGTAAAGAGCAATGAAGAAATAAAAAAAGGGGAAAATTAATGGAACAGGCACAGTTACAATTACTCACAAATGCATGGAGAAGAAGTTTGGTCTGGAAATTTTGTCATGATCGTTTTCTGCTTCGGCTCCCAGGACCAGCATATGTCCTCATACTGATGGACTCAGCTGAATTGTGCAACTCTCTCTGACCAACCAAAGCACTTCCTCGGAATCCATGAGATGAAGCATGATGAGGAGAACTTGGCCCACTCCCCCTGACGGCTTCAGTCTCCAAAGTCTTAGCTTCGTCAGTCAGCATTGCTAACTGTTTTAACAGAAGTTGTTAAGTCTCCAAAATAAATTTCATATCAGAAAGAACTTGATGATATCATGAACCAGCAAAGAGAAATATAGTATTGATTGGGTCTATATCCAAGGACCAATCAAATAGAATATGATCATGTTCCACCAAGCATGTCTTGTCCAAAGAAAAAATGGAAAGCAATACTCCTATCCAAAGTGCATAAATCAGAGAACTAACAGGACAATTCTCTGACAAAGTTGGTACATGGAGTTTGCAACTCGTAGTATGGGAATGTCCAAAAATATCACAGGTAGGCCAGTCTAACAGAAAATGTAACTTTTATCTGAGCTATGTTAAAATTAGGAGAACCTGCTATACCAAACAACTCAGTTTCATTCTGTACCCGAATTTCATTCTCTTTTAATCGATCCTGAAGTGCATTGATGGCAGGACTTAAACTGCAAATTATAAGAAAGAACATAAGTACAAACATAAAAGCAATCACAAATGATTAAAGAGATCTGCATCTGTTTCGAACCAGTATTCAATTAACTTGCACATGGACGCCTGATATGTTGAGGTGTGATGGATAAAAGAAAGAGGATGCACTTTGCCGTCTCTAAGTCAAATGAAGCAAGTTAGAATTGGTGATAAATGATAAGTTAAAGTTAGAAAGTAAAAATACTTATGAATGGTATATTAAATTCATATTAATAAAACCTCATATTTTGCAAGATGGCTTGGTTATATGCTGCCCGCTCCTCTTCATATAGTACACGTTGCAAATCCGTAAATGACATTAATGGTGAGTCAAGATTAACAAGAGATGATGTTGGCAAAACATGAAGAGGAATTTCTTTCCTGACATACTCTGCACCACTGTCAGCAAAAAAAAAAAAAAAACAAGATGAGGATTGCTCTGTACAAACTCCAGATAGAATAAGACAAAATTGATTAGCAGATGAAAATGCACCAGAAAAATATATGCAAGTGTAGGCACATGCCAAAGCACACATGGATGCATTTGTGTGTTTTTGTGTATATGCTAGCCAAATGATCTCCTTTGCACAAATTCAAGATCTCTGAGTGACAATTCCAAAAAGGTATCATGAGATCAAGGACATACTCATTTATACCTCATGTCCATGTTTGAGCGGTGCATGGCTTCTTGCATGCTTTCTGACATATCCATGGGGTCAATATCAACAACAGCATTCTGTATATTACTAGCATTATAGTTTCCTTCGCTTTGCTCTCTCCCTAAATAGTTGGCATCAGCATTAGCGAAGAAACCTCCCAAGTCAACAGACCGTCCCCCACCCTGGTCCAATTCCATATGCAGCAACATTGAAAGAGAATCATAAGGAAGAACAAGCATAAAATATGACACAGAGCATAAAAGCATGGAACAAATAATAAGTACAACAACAAACTTAAGAGTGGTCACCACTCTTGTAAAACACATCGTCTAGATACCCAGCCATTTTCACCACATTAGTACAATGAAAAATAAATACCATATCTTACCTTAGGATAGTTCTCCAAAAGAAGCAAAAACCTCAATTATAATTTAAAAGCTAAATGTATCGCATTGCATTCATAATGTTCTATTCCCAGCAAACATGCAGACAAGACATTACAATATAGTTTTCAAGCAACTAAGTATACTTCAATTAGGCTTTCTCCTACATAGAAGATAGAAATGGACCTTGGTTTATTGATCTTATGGAGTATATGATCTTAAATACAGCACAATGGTGCAATATTATCTATACAGCTGATCCGGCATGGTAAAAAAGGTTCAGTTTGTTGTTTTCTGTTGTAAGCTTTCTTCTCTGCAGACATAGACAGCAGGAATAGCCCAGTGCTTGCCTTGAAGTAAAAACCTTTTTCATTTTTTCCAAAAACATAATTCCTTAGTGAGGAATTTAGAGAGACCACTATGAGATACCATATACTAGAGACAAGTTAAACAAAGTAATAGCAAATCTAAACCATAACCACCTCTTTTATGCCAAGCTAAAATCAACTGCAGCATAATATCAAATATGTTCCATTCCATTACCTAAAACATTCCTTATTCCCTCTTCGTTTTGCTGGTTTAAGAGTCCTAATATTTAATAAGATATATGACATATTTTAACTTCGTAATCAGAAATGGTACCTTACTGGATACCAGAGTCAATCTGGAATCACCAGTGTCTTGCAGAGGACTATCTACTTTTGCAGATCCCAATGTCACCAATGGATTTTCAGAAGAACTTAAAGATGACTCAAGATCGATGACTGAACTTCTATTCACTGGAGATAAAGCAACAGGTCCTGATGCATGACTCTGCTTCCCATCTGATGACTGAAAAGCAATGACTTGGATTCTTCCCACCTGAAATTAACAAAATTTTATTTTGACCTTTGCAGGGTTAAAAATACTTTTATAAGATAAGTTTTAATTTATCTACCATCCATGAAGCACTAACCTTGTTTGTATCTTCACTAAAACAAGAAAATATTAGTCCAATAAATCCAGAATCTAGAAGTTGATACATTGCCTGAGTCCGCACATCTGCAGAAAGTAGGGAATGGGAGACACTTTTAAGTGTCCAGCAACCAATCATAAATATGCAGCTATCTAAAAAGAAATAACTATAAGTAGTCTTCAGTAAAAATAAATAACCAATAAGGTCAGTTCAATACTTCAGAATTCCAATTGTGCTTATAGCAGAGATTGATCAGAACAAATGAAGAATCCTCTTCTTTAGAGCCTTGTTTCACAACAAGCAAGCACTCTAAAGCTCAGCTACACAGGTTCAAATTTAGGGAGTGTGATTCCACACTTGCTAGGTTTAAACTTCCAGCTAACAAAAATAAATAAAGCATCCGAATTTGGCATTTAATGGGTTAAATTTAAAACACAGCCAATTAAAAAGGAGAGTGTACCAGAAAATTGTATAACTTAGACATGCAAAATGGCTAATCATTCTTCCATTCAATAATTCATGATACAAAATAGTAATAAATTCACTGAAGAGAATAGTGAATGCTACTTAGGATTTTAAAAAGTAATAGAAAGTGAAGTGAAAATTTTCACTTAAAACTCGAAGAAAACAGCACAGAAAGCTGAAGCACTTTAATAAACATTGATTTCAATTCATAAAAAAGGTAAAACAAATCACATCAGTCTCCTAGCTATTTCGATGTAGAGCTTCAAACAGACAAATATATTTCTCTTGGAAAAAAGATGGAGCAACAAATTAATTTTACAAAAAGAAAACTAAAGTTCAAAGCTTACCAACATGAGAAGGAAGAACTGTTATATGAGGATGTGAATGGTACCACCCAATCACTCTTGTTGTTCTGCCAGTTGATGCCGTCATTCTGTGCCTTGAAGTTAATTTCACAACAAAACTAACAACCTCGAACATATCACTATGCATCAGAACATGCAAAAGATATTTATATTCAAAGTTACAGTAGCTCTACATTTTCATACCAAAGGGGTTAGAAGAGCATTGATTTTATGTTAGCACTTCAATGGCTTTCGGTGAAAGCCGGTAAGCAGAAAAACTATCATGCCACATTAAACATCACAAGCAGATTTATAACTATAGCTTCACATAATTACATAAATTATTAACTTGATACCAGAAATATGTCATATTGCACAAAACAAATAAACCATTTCTTTTTGACACATATTAACAAATTACAAGGTTTGAATCATTACTAAAGAACCACAGTAAATGCCGAAGCAAGCATCTTGAAAATTAACTTCTATATTGTAATGAAGACCAAATAATTTTAAAACCAAGATGGAATAATTGCACAAAGACTAAGGATATATCAGCTTGAGCTGATGCAGCTGCCAATTGTTCAGGATTTGTCTCAACTCGGTCCTTCCGCCGATCTGATCGTGATTGTGGTGATGCTCCCCATATCAATGCAGTGACATTTCCATCTTTTGAGTACTAAAATTTGCAACATTTCAACATAGTATCATAAACAAAGTCATATGAGAAAAGCGAACAGAAAAAGACCAATGAGAAACCATCATATTAAAACTCTGTAATACTCCTTGGTAGGAAACCAAAGATTACTATGATCAGATTGTTCATCAGTTATTGCCTGTATACAAGAGTTTCAAGTTCCTAGTACAGTATTTGAGTAAAAATACTAATCAGATGCAAAGTTTCACAAAGTCAAAATGAACAAAAAGGTGGATACACTTCCAACATTATTTTTGTGAAATACATCAAACATACATTTGAAACCATGTTCAACAAGCCCCAATATAAAGAATGCCAGAACTGGAACGTCCGCATCAGTGTGAGGGAAAAAAACACAAGCATTCAAATAAGCTCGACACAAAGAGTAAGGTATTAACTTCTTTAGCTAATCTGCACTAGCCAAACTGAAGTAGAATTTGTTAAAATCACAGTTCAGTAAACAAACAAAATACCTAAGATGTAAACAACTTCTCAACATCTACAAAGCATTTGAGGCTCCAATAGCAACAAGACAACCTTGTTAATTTACATATATACAATATAAGTGGCATTAAAAAGGACATAAATTAATTGACTTCAAAACCCCAAATGACGTTGAATCGAAACAAGAAATTTTCAAAACTAATAACTTCTCTTTTTAGTGAAGAGGAATGAAGTAATAACTAAGAACACCAAAGTCTACACGAAATCAGGGAAAACCAACAAAGCCAGAACCCCAAAATCCCACTCCAGAAACCCACCAGAAAAGCACAAAAAACACACCAATCAACTTCAATTTCACTCTCAGTAAAAGCACAGAATGTGATAAGGAAAAAGATAAAAATGAACTTTGAAATCAAATATAACCGACAACAAATAAATGAATGAATGAATAATAAAAGCTAGTATTTGCAACTTCAATTCTGCTCTTACTAAAAGCACACAAGTTTATAAGGAAAAAGAAAAGGATAAAACTTGAATTCGAATATAACCCACAGCAGATAACCAAATAGAATAGAATTTGGAAGAATACAATCAAATTTTGACTAAAATTTTAAAAACCCCTATCAGCTAACAATTTAAAAAATCCAAGGTATTTCAAAGCTAATCCCCATATTAACATCAGCACCATATACGAATTACATTACGAAATAATCCCACAATTAAAAGTCAAGAATAAAAAAGCTTGGATTTTGGGACAGGCGATTTATGTAAAACCAATTACTAAAAAAAAAAAAATCAAACAAACCTCAATATCACCGAGAAGAAGACCCATGATCTCTTCAGTTTCAGTAGACAATGCATGCGTGAGACAAGTTAACCAAACATCCTCAGACATTTTCACACATGTTAAAGACATTTCTGTTTATGAGTACACCACCAAAAATTATATAGATAAGTTTTCTTCTCTAAAAAAAAAAAACTGTCTTCTTCTTTCTTTTTTTCTTGGCTCTGCTTCTGCCTCTTTAAGAAGATCTTTGGAAGATTTTCACTTCTTCTCCGAAGAGACTTCTTTTTCCTTTGGGGCGAAGGATCTTACGGGACAGGAAAGTATAAAGGGGAATAGAGTAGAGTCAGTTGTAATTTATTTGTTTACAACCATAAAATCTAGACCGTTGGATTTCTTACATTAAATCCATTCCTTCGAATTCCTGCGACCCCATCATTGTTTTCAGCGTTTTTCTTTTTGCATTTGATGATGATGCTATTCACATTTCTTTTTCTAAATTAAAATCTTTATTCTTAAATAACGGTGATTTTTTAAACCTATTTTTTGAAAATTAAAAATTTTAATCCCGTAAATTCAAAAAAACTCTCAAAATACTTTAAAAGATACTTTGGTCCATTTTATTTCAAAATAATGTTTTTAGTCCATTAATTATTAACACCATTAATCAACAGTTAAAAACAATTATAACTAATACTACATAAATATTTTAGGATACAAATGCCTTTTTAAAAACACCTACTTATGTTCCTTTCTAAAACTTAATAAAATTTATTTTGATATTAATAAAATTCAATATTTGACAAAAAAGAAAAAAACTTCATGTTTTATAAAATTTTAAAACGAGATTTGTGAATGTGGTAATTTGTCGCACTTTAATACTTAATAAAATTCAATATTTGACAGAGAAGAAATAAACTTAAAATTTTTTGTATATAATAATCAAGTCAAAATCTTTTTATGTCACCCTACAAACCCTAGTGTCAAAGAACAAATTTTGGGCCAAATTATTTTAATAAAATTAGTAATCACAAGTAAAAAATTAATCTCTTGACTTGATACTATCAAATTTGAAATATCTATCATTGGATAAAAGATTTACTTTTTAATATATTTTTTTCAATAAAAAAATTTCTCAAACTGTTGGAAAAATAAAGAGTTTAATGATAATAGATTTTACTTCAAGAAAGAAGTTTATAGTTTTAATGCAAATATGACTTCAAATTTTCAAGCCTTTAAATAAAAATGTTTTATGTTTTTTTTTTCTTATTAAGGTTTTTAAGGGATTGATGAGTAGTTTCTTTCAAAAGAAAATATGTTTAAATTAAAAAATAAATATAAAGGGTATTTATGTTTTTAAACATTTATGTAATATTGGGTTTAATTGTTTTAACTATTGACTAACGGTGTTAAGCATAAAAATATCATTTTGAAATAAAAGGAGTTAAAGTGTCTTTTTAAAATGTTTTGAGGGGGCTTTTTGAATTTTATCCAATTTTAATACATGTCAATGCAATGTCGATGTCTACATGGTCTCACATCACGATCGAATTTCATTTTTTTAAATATAATGTTTTAAAAAGTTCTTTAACTATTTAAAAAAGGGTTAAATAAATCTTTATTCTTTTATTGAGTCCATTCAAAATTTTATAATTTTATTTTGAATTAAATAAGTTTTTATAATTAAACCTTAACTAGTTGTAACTAATTAAAATATTACTTATCATTTTATACTTATGTGTCTTAACATAGCATTGACATGATGTAAAGGGTGAAAAATATTTAATAATCATGTCATCTTGTAATATTAGTATATGACATCATCATCCATTATGACAAATTAACCATCATGTTAAGGTTATATGATATAAAATGACAAGTATAATTTTAATTATAAAAATTTATTTAATTTAAAATAAAAATATAAAAACTTAATTAAATAAAATAAAAAAAAACTTATTTAAAATTTTTAAAACAATTTAACAACATTATTTTTTAAGTTGGGTATACATTGTTTTAGTATTTCATGTTTTTATCCTTGTTTCTTGGCTTCTCACAATTACTATCTATCTAGCAAAACTAATCAAGTTTCGAACAAAGCATCAATTATGACGCAAGGCAACCAAGCCATAACATAAATATTTTTTCATTGGTTACCACTCAGAGATTAGATTCTCTAGAACACACTTAACTTTCTTCAACAAATACAACAATATTGAAACCTACTCTTTTAATCACTGTTCCATTCCCTCACTTCAAAAAGAAACCCTATTCCCTTTTTCAAGATCTCTTATCCAAGAATTGATCAAAGTATTTTTTCTCTAACTAGGAGTTGCAAGATCTCTTGCTTTGTATTATTTTGAGATTTTTTAAAATTTCTCATAGTTGTACAGTATTGTGATTGTGTTTGTTCATTTTTGCTAAAAGATTAGAGCTATCCTATTAATACAAAATTAGAATCCTTGTGTAATTTATTTGTCTATTAGATTTCAACGGATTTGTACCTTGTTATTAGAGACAAATATTACATCACCTTTTTCAAAGCATAATGTCATGAGCCAACCTTATATAGAGCTATGACAGGGTAGAATTGCCAAGAAAATTAAGTCTTTTGTATCTTAAAGGGAGATGTCCCCTTTTAAACATTGTAATGGTATTTGGTGACATCTCTTGAAATGCTTGTTAAGTCTTTAAGGGAAGACCTTTTAGAAAAGAAATTGTCCTTATCTCACGCATTGTAACAACTCTTAGTGAAATACTTGTAAAACCTCGTAAACTCTTTATAGGGGGTGAGCAATTGGTAAATTGTTGGGTTGCCTCTTTAGTAAAGGTATGTGTCACGACCTGGTACTCCCTTCGAGCCCATGACAACCTCCGTGATGTCCCGATAGACATTCATTACCCGGAATGCCAACCGAAACCTCGCAAGGCTTAATATAAGTTTTCGCACCTCCCTTATGAGCAATAATTACTAAACATCATATTTTAAAAGATTATAAGCTATTTCCAAATCGAAACAATAAAAAAAATAAAAAAATATTTTCTGTCTCACAATGACATTTTGGTCATTTTTCTCAAAAATTTTGAAACCTGTTGAAAATATAACACATGGGGGAAAATACACATTTCATAACTAAAAACAAGTTTTTATGTTTAAAACATTCATTTAAAGTGAAATCGTAGCTAATAGAATAAAATAAAAATATTGAATAAAATATTACATTTTCTTACAAAACAATATTTATAAAACGCTACGTGAATAATTTTTTACAGCGTAAAAGCAAAATAAATTCATATATATGGTAACACAGATAACCAGAGTATGTAATTTAATTTACAATGACGTGTGGGTCCCTGAATGACCAAAGGTAACAAAGGCTGTGGACCTATAATTTCTGAGGGGGCGTGTAAAACCCGACCCTATAAACACATGTCATGACATACATGCACTGAGTAGCATGTTATTATGCTAGGAAAGCACCTAAGAATAGACGAAACCCGGTATCGTATCTAACGATATATTTGAGTTGATTTAACCTTGAACTAGTTCAAATAGGAATCGTAGGATAAAATTTAATATTTTATAGTCAAAGAATGACTAAAAATGATTGTTCGGAGTTCAAGGGTTCATTTGGGGTAAAATTAAAAATTTTGATGTTTAGGGGCAAAATCGTAATTTTGCCACCCGCAGACTAAATTTGAGATTTTGAGAGAATTTAGATCAAATTTGACAAATTGTAGAATGGTATGAGTATAAGGGATGAAAAATATGTCTTTGGGTAATTTTTCAGTTTTTAGGGCAAAAATGTAATTTTTCACTTTTACGGGAGCAAAAATGTAAATTTCAAAAATTACTCCACCGAGACTTTGGATAAGTCTGAGAATTTTATTTAAGCTATGGATATGTGGGACAAGTGTATGGTGAAAATTTGGAAACAAATGGATGAAATTTTAAAAATGGGCCAATGGGAAAGTGACACATGGCATTTTTTAATGAAATAATATTATTTTAATGAAAAGTCAGCCATTTAAACCCAAATTTTGAGTGCTGGCCGGCCATAAGGAAGAACAAGAGAGGAAATAGAGAGGAAAGGAAGAAAAAAAGAAAAACCAAAGAGAAACAAGAAAATTCAAAGGGAAATTCACGGTTTTCGACCGTTTACGCGTCTAACGGTAAGATTTTTCGATTTTAGCTTGATTTCTACCTTTCCTATGCCTTTATTTCCATTTAGCATGCTTGAGGAGAGAGATCAAAAAGTGATATCAAGGGCTGGACGAAATTCTAGGGGAGAGAAATTGAAATTTTTAGGTTTTGATTTTTAGTTAAATTGATAGTTTTAGTTAGTTAAATGTGTTTAGAAATTAAATTGGGCAAGAAATCATTAAATTTTCACAATACCCACTCTTGGCTGGATGCTCAATGCTGTACAATGATGATGAATTGATTTTATTCTAAGGAAAATGAAGAGAAAATGATGAAAAACGATTAAACGTGATAGAAAAACAAAGTAGAAAATTAACCGACTTAATGTCCCATTTTTGGCCGAATTTTCCAAGGAAGGGAGTGAGCTGATTTTGTTGTTTTTAGAAGGTTATTGGCTGATATTTAATGGTTAGAAATGTTGGAGAGAGAATGGGATGATTTAGAGCTAAAA
Source organism: Theobroma cacao (assembly GCF_000208745.1). NCBI lineage: Eukaryota > Viridiplantae > Streptophyta > Magnoliopsida > Malvales > Malvaceae > Theobroma > Theobroma cacao. The sequence goes on from NC_030855.1 coordinate 12,928,144, forward strand.
TGGAGCGCGTTAGCAATTTATCGGGCAAAGTGCCAAAAATAGGTTAATACCGCGTTTAAGCCGTTTTAGGCTATTGCATTTCATACCATGCATTAGTATAGGATTTAAGTTAATTATATAGTGATTTAGCATCAATGTGATGAATTGTGTAAATTTTTGTAATGTGTCTAGGAGGAGAGCCTTCCGGAAAAGGCAAAGAAGTCGTACCCGACGAGTAGTGATCGGGGCGCTTAGAAAGCTTTTAGTTTGTACAAACGGTGAGTAAACTTATTATTATTGTAAATTATCTAGAGTTTATTTTTAAATGCCCTTTATGTATTTTATGAAATGAGAACGAGATTAAAACGGGATTTTTGATGTTTTAGGAATAAATGTGACAAATAAAAATATATTGTATTGATTATGAAATTGAGTAATTGGAGGCTGCAAATTGACTTGAAAAATATATATTTTCCTAGGAATGGCTTATGAGAAATGAGTATATGTGGCTATATTTTGTGAATGCATTGGGAAATTTATGTAAGTTGTTTTACTATGCAGGCTGGATAAATAAATAAAAGCCACGTTATACTGTCGAAATTTTATTAAAATTGGTGGGTTAGTCACTACAGTGACGAGTTTTCGTGGACTGCCTATTAGAGGGGCACGGTAAACCCGGTTATATAGTTACTCCGGTTGTAGAGGCGAGGAGGGTAACTCCCGGGGTAGTATTAGAGCTCACTTCACGTCGAACCCCCACGTGAATGTGTAACTCGACCAACGCCAAGGAACGACTTGTTTTAAAAATAAAAATGTGTTTCACATGTAAATGTTATAACAACCTTGGCGGACTCGGTTAAATACCTCGGCCAAGGTATCTCCGAGGATTAGTTTTGGCTTGAACCTTATTTTCTTTTATAAAAGACATAAGTCTTAACAATTGTTTTGGTAAATTACAAATATTTTATGGTTTAAGAAATAAATTGAAAACATTATGAAATGGTTTGTGATTTGTTGTTTAAACTTGCCTCCCTGTTACTCGCCTTTAGATATTTATGATAATGTCTGTTTACTCATTGGGATTGCAAAATCTCACCTACCTCCTTTCCAAATATTTCAGGTCTGTGGTAGCTTGTAGATACCTTATTTTGTCGAGGATTCCAGTTGACATCTCTACCACACAGACATAGGTTTCTAGCACCAACACTGGGTGTATTTTGGGCCACTTGTCATTGTAACCATTATTGTACATTATAACTTAGTAAATTTTTGTATGTGTGAATTTATTTTACTTACACATTGCAAAAGATTTCTTACACGTGTTTTTATAAATATTGTTTTATATAAAAATGCTATTTTTTAATCAATATTTTGAATAGTGATATTTGTCTATAAATCCTTTAAAAAAAATTATCTTTGGATTTATTTGAGCCGAAAACGACCGGTAATTGTTTAAAATGGAATGTTTAACAACGATTACTCACAGGAAAGAAAAGAAACTGATATATAAGCCTTGCGGGGTTTCGGTTGGCATTCCTGGTAATGAGTGTTAATTGGGACGTTGCGGCAGTTGTCATGGGCCTGAGGGAGGTTCCGGGTCTTGATAGGGCGAGTCCAATAGTAACCCTCGACGTAATCAGCTATTTACTGACTGTCTTGAGCCTAGAATGAGTGGAAAGGAGGGTGGTGAGTTTATATAAACTCAATGAGTAAACAAACATCATCTAAAATATCTAAAGTCGAGTAAATTGAGACAACTTAAAATAGTTCATCGTACTATGATTCATAACGTTTCAAACTTATTTCAACTAAATAAAATAAATTCATTTCACTCAAATAATCAAGATGGCTTATGAATTTCTTAAAAACTTGGCTCGTGCCAAAACTCATTCTCGGGGATACCTTAATCAGAGGCATCCAACCGAGTCTGCCAAAGCTGTTAAAGAAAAGACATATATCCATAAATCATATTTGTACGTTTTAAAACATAGTCGTTCCTTGGCGTTGGCTGAGTTCACCCTCACGTGGTGGTTCGACGTGAAGTGAACTCTAAAGCTTTACCTCAGGAGATACCTTTCGCGCCTTTCGTACCGAGGTAACATATAACCGGGTTTACCGTGCCCTTCTCTAATAGGCTGGTCCACAGAAACCCGTCACTGTAGTGACTAATCAATATCCCACCAAATCAATAAAAGTTTCGATAGCATGACATGACAATTATATTACTACCCAGCCTGTTAAGGCAAAACAAACAGTTCATACAATTTCAACACAATTTCCAATTCAACCATTCATGCCAATATCACCATAAGCCATTCAATTCAAACCATAAATTTACAACACAATCAAACAGTCTCCAATTACTCAATTTCTAAAATCATCATTCAATTTCAAAATGATTTATAAAACTCATTTCATTTAATCACATTTTACTTATAAAACATAA
>NC_030855.1:12934335-13015896 GCF_000208745.1 Theobroma cacao
GCTTGCCATGTGTCACCTTTTAATTGGTCCATTTTTAAACTTAATAATTAAGCATTCTCCCACCACCACATAAAATATCTCAATTATCCAAAGTATAATAGGTAAAATTCAAGGGCTTGACAAGTGTCATGGTGGTGCAAAATTTTAAAAATTCCAATTTTGCCCCTATAGACACGTAAAATGATCGTTTTGCCCTTATGCTCAGAAAAATGTTAGAATTAAAATTTTTCATTTCTCAAGCTCAAATTATGTTCCAATAGTCAAACTTGATCAAAATTTTATCCACCATTCCAATTTCTCCCTCAGGTGATAAAATGACCATTTTACCCCTACATTATAAAAATTCTAATTTAACTCTAAATCAATCCCCGAACTCCAAATCACCATATTAAGTCATTTTAAGGTTCAATAACTCTCGAATGCATCTTAAAATATCTATTTGGACTAGTTCGAGGCTTGGTACAATATCGTCTTTTAACGATTTTTGAGGCATTCAAGTATGCAGACATTCTATCAAGTACCTATACAATATGGAAAATATATTATAGAGCTAGGCTTGACAGTATGTCTATAGCAAACCATCTAAGGTTGTCCCTATGGCCCAACGATGGCTTGTCTTGATCCCTTTGTACTTATCTTGATATTAATAAAATATTTTCTTTATATGGCTTTCGTGGTTGTTTATATGACATTTGTTATACTTTATGATTTTGATGTTGTGTTGCTTTAAATTAATTTGTGGTTATTATTAACGAGTTATTGGTTGGCTTATGCGAAAACGTCTACTCAATTGCCACAGGGACTATCACATATTTAAACGAACGAGCGTAGTTCGTGACACATATGATAAATAGTACTTATTGAATTAAGAAATAAAACTCGTTTAGTTACAAAGATTTGAACAAAGGCGGCAATGAACTGTGATAACAGAGCTAGATTTCTTTACAAGAAATTGCAATAATAGAGCTTGATTTTAGTAAAGTAAATGCATTGTAATTTGCAAATTACCATCATTAAGTGGTAGAAATATTTCATTATCAATTTTAGCTCCATATATTGCCAAGCTAATAGGGCATGCTGTGTAGATTTCTTGTGGAATTTTGTTTGATAGTACATATTTTATTACTTTAATGTTAAAAATAGAAAAAACTTTAGATTGTATTTACATAAAAAATGAAATAGAAAAGAAAATAAGCCTTTGTATATAAACCTAGAGTTTGGGATATCTAGGTATTTTCACACAGTGAGTTAAATGTATCTATTGGCTCTATTAATTTTTGATGATGATAAAACATTCCCATTCATTTGTGTCTAATATCTCTATTTGAGTGTGCAGGATAAAAATTGTATGCCAATAATAAATTAATCATTCAAAGGACATATCAAAATTTATGAAAATAAAGAGTCACAACTGATCAACAAAACAGAAGCCTTTTAGTTGAATAATGAAGGGTGTTGGTTAGTTAAAATTAAAATTAGAAGTTGGCGGGCTCAAGAGGATTCAAAGACAGAGAACACTTAGTCGACCAAGATACGTGGTAGTAAACTAAAAGTATATTGCTAGAAATTTAGATTGCAAGGCAAAGACCACTTAACCGACTAAGAAGAATATCAGTCGACTAAGAGCTTACTGTCAAAACTAGGATTAGAAGATAGAGACGAGTTAGTCGACTAAGAGTGCAGTTATTCGACTAAGATCATTCTGTTAGAAAATTTGAATTAAGCACTAGAAGACAGATTAACAGCCAAAACTGCCATCAAACTGTTTCCAACGATTAGAAACTATCTAACACCCATCAGAGTTGATTTTCCAACTATTTAAGAGACTCCCAACGGCTAGAAAACATATCCAAGGCTTCCAAGAACTAAAAGAGCTCAAAAACCAACAAAAACTTTCTACATTCTTCTACACTTCACACCTATTCTTGTAAAAGATTCAAGCACTTCACTTTGTACCACTTAGATCAAGTCAATGACCATAGGTACACCTTTATTTCTTTTCTCTTTGTAAACTTAGAGTGTGCGAGACACTCTAAGGGAATTTATTCAAGCTTGGATTACTTGATAGAGTGTATAGGTTCTAACTTAGCCTAGGAAAGTTAGTTCGGGTTTTGGTTGATCCCGACAAAAACCATTGTGAAAGATTTTGGTTGAGCCTAGTAAAAGCCATTGTAAAGCTTAGTAGAAGCTTTGTGAATTTCACCAATTTTAGTGAGTTGATTCCGAAAGTCCTTGGTTGAACAATCAAGGTAGTGGATGTAGGTCTTGGACCGAACCACTTTAAATTCTTGTGCATTGTTTGCTCTGTTTTGTTTTTATTTTCATTCCTACTTATATTTTTCCCTCATCTTGCTTCAGACTTCTAGTTGTTAATCCTCAACTTGCTCGAAATTAGGAGCTAATTTTTGAAAAAGCCAAATTGTGTTGTTCATTTCCCCTCTAGCACATTTACTTGGGACCAATAAGTGGTATCAGAGCCTAATTCCCACTCTTAAGGTCTAACACCCTTTGGAAAGATCCAAATGGCTCTTCAAAAATCAATAGTTGCTGAGGGACAATTAATAAACAGATCACCTCTATTTGATAGCTCAAATTACCCTTATTGGAGTACTAGGATGTCAATATATATTAGGGCAATTGATTATGAGATGTGGGATGTCATAACTGATGGTCCCTTCATTCCCTCAACCTTAAATGTAGTGATCAACAAGATGATTCCTAAGCCAAGGTTTGAATGGACCGAAACTGAAGCCAAAAGAGTCCAAACAAATTTGAAGGCAATCAATACATTACATTGTGCTTTAACTCCAACCGAATTCAATAAAGTGTCAAGCTGTACCATAGTTAAACAAGTGTGGGATAAACTTAGGATCATTTATGAAGAGGCTTCTCAAGTCAAAGAGTCCAAAATAGCCCTTTTAACCCACAATTGTGAAATGTTTAAGATGGAACCTGGTGAAGATATCACTAGCATGGTAGATAGATTCACAAACATCATAAACAAACTCAGTCAACTAGGCAAACCAATCTTAGAGCATGAAATTGTTGAAATACTTCTTTGAAGCCTACTAAAAAATTAAAAGTCAAAAGTGACTGCCATTCGTGAAGCAAAGGACTTAAATGTCATCACCCTCGATGAGATTTGTGGATCTCTCCTCATTCACGAGCTGGAACTCAAGGAAGAGGAAGAAGAAGATAGGAGAAAAGCTAAAGAAAAGAAGAAAGTATTGCCTTAAAGGCCAGCATCCTTGAATAAGAATTGGATAGCCTATCTTGTGATGATGATGAGGAACTGGCTATGGCTGCAAGAAGGTTTAGAAAGGTCAAGGGCAAAAGAGACAGGAGATTGGCTAAGAAAGGGTATAAAAGAGATTAAGGCTCATCATGGAAAACTAGAAATAAAAATGAGTTCAACAAGAAGGAAGAACTTATATGCTTTGAATGCAAGAAATCGAGATACTTCAGATCAGAATGCCCCTTGTTGAAGAAAGAAACGTCAAAGAAAAATAAGAAATCAAAGAAGGCAATGGTGGTAGTTACTTGGTCAGATAGTGATACTTCAAGTTCTGATGCTGAAAAGGAAAAAGCTGAAGAAAGAGCTAATTTATGTCTGATGACACAAGATGATGAATTCGAGGTATCCTCATCCCCTTGCAATATTTCTATTGATGAACTTTAGGATGAATATGAATGTCTATATGATGAATTCGAGAAACTTGTTTTGAAATACAAGACTTTAAAGAAAAAAACTACATCTCTTGAGACAGATTTAGAAAAGATTAAACTTGACTTTAATTCTATTTTTGAACATAGAAACATTCTTTAAACGGAATTAGAATAATCAAAAGTAGATTTTGAAATCCTAAAATTGGAATTGGAAAACAAAACTAAAGCCTTACAAAAGGTAAGTGAAGAAAATGCTACACTCAAAAGTTTGAAAAATGAAACTTCAAAAAGAGGTACATTCTTCAAGAAAAATTCTGATAAGGCATCATCTAGATGTTATATTTGTAATAGAATTGGTCATTTATCTTATGATTGCTATAGAAAAAGAAGTATGCAGAAAACAAGAAAAATTTGGGTTCTAAAAGGATCCTATGTTGCTGCTAACTTTCAAGGACTCATCAAAGTATGGGTACTTATCAAGAAAAACTAAATATTTGTTTTGTAAGTTGAGCTGAACTCAAAAGACACATGTTCAAGAGCTCAACTAAAGAAGAAGCAGCCTTGGTATATGGACAGTGGCTACTCAAGGCACATGACTGGAGATGAAATGCTATTTGCTCAACTAGACAAGAAAAAGAGAGGTACTATATCCTTTGGTGATGATTCAAAGGTAGAATTCATGGCATAGGAACGGTTGGTAAAAACTCTTAAACTCAAATTAGTCATGTGTTGCTGGTTATAGGTCTGAAACATAATTTATTAAGTATTAGCCAATTGTGTGATAATGGTTTTAAGGTATGCTTTGATTTAACTAAATGTGAAGTGATAAACATCAGTGCTAACAAAGTCTCATTTATAAGAAAGAAAATAAAGAATATGTATGTTATATTTCTTAAGGATCTTGAGATGGATTGTGAAACATGTCTTGTGGCAAATATTGAAAATGATGGGCGGTTATGGCATAGGAGACTTGGACATGTGAGCATGCATACCATATCAAAATTAATTAGGAAAAATCTAGTTAGAGGATTGCATAAGCTTAAACTTAAGGATGATCAAATTTGTGATGTCGGTCAATTAGGTAAACAAACTAGAACGTCTTTTAAAACCAAGAAGGTTGTCTCCACATTTAGACCTCTTGAACTACTGTACATTGATTTATTTAGACCAATTAGCACAACTAGTCTAGAAGGCAAATCATATGGGTTTGTGATAGTTGATGACTACTCTAAGTATACTTGGGTCTATTTTCTTGCTCATAAGAATGATGTTTTACCTATATTTATAAATCATTGTAGGAAGGTTGAAAATGAAAAGAACTTGTCATAGTTAGTATTAGGAGTGACCATGGAGGTGAGTTTGAGGGAGATGAGTTTGAAAATTTTTGTAATGAAAAGGGGTTGGATCATAATTTTTTTGCACCTAGAACACCCTAGCAAAATGGAGTTGTAAAGAGGAAAAATTGAACCTTAAAAGAAATGGCCCAAACCATGCTTTGTGAGAATAATCTACCTAAATACTTTTAGGCAGAAGCTGTCAACACAACAATTTACATCCTTAATAGAGTGTCTATAAGAGCCATGATATCAAATACCCCAATAAGCTATACAAAGGTAGAAAACAAAATATCTCTCACCTTAGGGGTTTTGGCTGTAAATGCTATGTGTTGAACAATGGAAAACATCCTTTAGGAAAGTTTGATGCAAAGAGTGATGAAGCTATATTTCTAGGATATGCATTAAACTCAAAGGCTTATAGAGTCTTCCACAAAAGATCTTTAACCGTCAAAGAGTCCATCCATGTAGTTTTTGATGAATCCAATAGTTTGTAAAAGGAAATTTTTGATGATGAAAATGATACGGATGACCTTGAAAGATAAATGGAAGAAATGAGTTTATATGACAAGAAAAACAGCGAAGAAAATACTCTAGGTAGAGAAACAGAACCTCTACCCTTAAAAACCTTGCAAAGGATTGAAAATTAACATCATGATCTTCTAAAAAGCTGGAGGTACATCAAGGATCATCCACAAGAGCAAATCATAGGTGATATTTCTCATGTAGTTAAAACTAGGAGGGCAACTAGAGAGACATGTGAGTTTTCAGCTTTCATCTCACAAATTGAGCCTAAAAACTTTGAGGAGGCAGAAAAAGAAGAAAGCTGAATATTGGCCATGCAAGAGGAACTTGATTAATTCAAAAGAAACTGTGTACGGTCATTAGTCTCTAGGCCTTTAAATCATCCAATTATTGGCACAAAATGGGTGTTTAGAAATAAAGTAGATGAGCAAGGAAATGTAATTAGGAAGAAAGCTAGGCTAGTGGCTCAAGGGTATAACCAAGAGGAAGGAATTGATTATGATGAAACCTTTGCCCCTGTTGCTAGGATAAAAGCTATAAGATTGTTGCTGGCATTTGCATGCTTTATGAACTTCAAATTATTCCCAATGGATGTAAAAAATGCATTTTTTAATGGATTCATTCAAGAGGAAGTCTATGTTGAGCAACCACCAGGATTTGAAGACTTTGAAAAACCAGATTATGTTTTCAAACTTCATAAGGCTTTGTATGGATTGAAACAAGCTGCTAGAGCTTGGTATGAGAGGCTTTCAAAATTTCTAATTGACAAAGGGTATGTTAGAGGGAGCATTGATACAACATTGTTTATTAAAAAGTGCTTAAATGATTTAATTATAGTTCAAATTTATGTGGATGATATTGTGTTTGGTGCAACTAATGAGGCTTTATGCAAGAACTTTGCTGAAGAGATACAAGGTGAATTTGGAATGAGCATGATGGCGAGCTGAAGTACTTTCTTGGCTTTCAAATCAAACAAGGTAAGGAAGGAATCTTCATCAGCCAAGAGAGATATATTCAAGACATGTTGAAGCTAAAATTAATTAGCACACTAATGGGTTCATCCGCCAAACTTGATGTTGATGAGAAAGGAAAAAGTGTTGATCAAAAACTCTATAGAGGTATGATTGGATCATTACTTTATTTAACAGCTAGCAGGCCTGACATTCAATTCAGTGTATGCTTGTGTGCAAGATTTGAGTCACAATCCAAAGAATCACACATGACTACTGTTAAAAGAATTTTTAGATACCTCATAGATACACAAAACTTAGGAATATGGTACCTTCGAGAATCATCCTTTAGTCTTATTGGATATTCAGATGTAAACATTGCTGAAAGCAAAACGGATAGAAAGAGTATTAGTGGAACATGTAAGTTTCTAGGAAGTAGGCTTGTATCTTGGTCAAGCAAGAAACAGAATTCTATTACACTCTCCACAGCTGAGGCTGAATATATTTCTTTAAGAAGTTATTGTGCTCAGATTTTGTGGATTAAGCAACAATTAAAAGACTTTGGAATAACAATGCATAATGTACCTATATTTTGTGATAACACTAGTGCCATCAACATCTCAAAAAATCCTGTCCAACACTTTAGAACTAAACATATAGAAATTAGGCATCACTTTATTAGAGATCATGTGATAAAAGGGGATATCAAGATTGAATTTGTTAAAACTTTACAACAATTAGCCGACATATTTAATAAGCCCCTAAATGAGGATAGATTTTATGAGATTAGGAGGAATTTAGGCATGGTTAATATGCAGGAGCTATAGGAAAATTTTTAGCTTTTACTCATAAAACAGAAGGCACTTAGTCAATTAAGAGAATCTTAATCAACTAAAAGTATTTTGTCTCTTGAAATAATAAGACTCAGCCAAATAAAGAGAGAATAAATAAAATAATAAAAGGAAACAGAAAACAGCCTACTCGGTAAAGAGAAAGAGGAGAAAAACTGCCTAACCAAAAAATAAAATTGAGAGGCAAATTTTTTAAATTTGAAAGAGAAAGTTACCAATTATATTTAAAGTGGGGCAGATAGACGGTTATGAGAAAGATTAATCTCTCTTAACTTAGTCTCGCTTCATTTTCTCTCATCTGAAACCGACCCTTTTAAAACTGAAATCCTTTCTTCTAAAACCCATGAAACCCTAAGCCAGAAACATTTCAAACCCAAATGGCAAAGACCTCTTTGTCAAAAGACATTTTGGACAAAAAAAAGGGGAAACGACCAATGAAAGAGAGTCGACAAGCTGAAATACAGAAGAAGAAGAAGAAGAAGATTGTGTCCGCCTTTCTGGTTTAGACAATTGGGAAAAAGCAAACAAAGAAGGAACACAAATCTAAGAAAAAGAAAAAGAAAGAAAAATCCTCCAAGAAAGGTAAAACTTCATCCTCAAAGTTTAGAAATAAATTTCATGAGGCTAGGTTCAAAAAGATTGAGAATGCTCCTATTACATGTGGTAAATATTGACCAAGAGAGCTTTGATGAAATGCCTGAAATTTAAGTAGGTCCATCAGATTATTTTAAAGAAATGAAATTGAAGAAATTTAGCATTTTTATAAACAGAACATATAGTTTTAGTTTGGTTAAAGAATTTTATGCAAGCATAACATTAGATAAGGATGAACTTGAGGATCTTGATGATTTCATTAATGACGGTTTGAATGTTTTCTTAAATGGAAAAAAATTTGTGGTAACTGTTACTGATTGGGAAATCTACTTAAAATTGAATATGAGGAGGGTGATTTTGAGATTCATGAGGATTATGATCCCTCATTATTGTAGGAGATAATCACAGGAAAGAAAGAGAGATATTCGTCCAAGAGTAATGCTGGTCTTAACAAGAGCCCTCAGATTAGAATTCTTCATTATTTCATTACTGCAAATTTAAATGGAAGAAGTAAAAGTTTTAGCTATGTCAGTCTTCAGGACATGTGGTTGATGGAGCATGCTTTTAGTGGTGCTACACTCAATTTAGGTCGATTTATGATTGAGAGGATGAGGAAAGCCTATCAAATTAATAAAGTAAATCTGCCATATGGAAATGTGATCCCCTCACTGGTTAGGAAGAAAGGGATCTAGGGTTCTAGGTATGAAATGGATCAAGTAAAAAGCAGAGATCAAGCAATTTACCTAGAAAGCCTACCAAAAATGGGGTACAAGCTAGAGGGTGAAAAGTTTTTTAAAACCCCTAAGGTCACTCCAAGAGGAGAATCATTTCTCCTTGTTCAATTCGAGGTAGCCCCGTCCCAGTTTTCAAATGAAATGCTTTTGAATCTACTCATGCGAATTGATGGAAAGCTTACTGACCAGAATGTGAGGATGGAGAAAATTGAAGAAAAGCTGGCAAAACTTGAAAATATGTTGAAAGAAAAAAGGAAATTGACTTCTGAACTTGCTGCTGTAGACACTTCGGCTCCTTTAAACTCAACACTAGCAGGACAGGCTGCTAAAGGTTCTACCTTCAAGCCAGAAGGTTCCATTTTTCAAGCTACAAGTCCTGTCATCCAAGCTGAGGGTCTTGAACCAGAAGTTGATCAACCAAGAATTTCTTTAACTCCTGAGCCTCAAAATGAAGATGAATCCGATCAAGATACTAAAGTGCTTGGCTCATCTGAGAATTACCATCCCACCATGAACCTTAGACAGAACGGCCATATCCTCTTAATTTTGAGGAAGTGTCAATCATGGACATTTTTCATCAAATAGTTCAAGAAAAGCAAGTAGAGAAAGAAGCAGCAAAGGCTAAAGCTTAGAAGTAAGCTGCAGAGCAGACTGACCAACCTGGTAAAGACAAAGGAATAGCTGCAGCACCAGCACAAAAGAAGCTTAAATGGCATGGTAAAGGAAGGAAGACCATGGCCACAAAAACGAAATTCCTCAAGAGAAGAAAGTCCTTTAGGATAGCAAAAAAACCTAAATCCTCAAAAATTTCCTCTGTACAAGATCTACTGCAAATCTCAAACCAATCTTCACCTGAAGCCTCACCTAAAAGACCATCACCTAAACCCTCACCTAAACCCCTTAATGTCCATTTTGGCACCGATGAGTCTACCCCTTCTACTTCTTTAGAAACTGATTGAACACCCTTTGGTTTGATGATGACAAAAAGGGGGAGAATTATGAAAGAAAACTTAAGGGAGAGATAATAAGAAACTTAGGAGAAATAGAGGGTAGAAATGATCTAGGGGTGGGGCAGATATGATCTAGGGGCAATTCAGGAACTCTGACTAAGATGATTAAACTACTTTTTATTTTGTTGACAGTTGAACAATTGAATTTGACTTAGTTTTTTATGTTATTGTGTTAACAATGGGATGCTGATAAGTTGTTTATGTTATTTAGTTGCTGATGGTTAAACATTTAAATTTGTTTTTGATGTTCTTGATGTTTTTGATGTTTATGGTATTTTGACTACTTTTGTTTAAAGATTTGGTGCGGATATTGGGCTGTTATGCTGATGATTGATTTTCGTTATGATAATGTGAATGGAATGTGTTTGTAAATATATATAGATGCTAGAATTGATCAAGTTTGATAATAATATACTGATGACAGACAACTAGCTGAAATGTTGATGATATTCTATCATCTAGTCACCTATTATTGATTATTCTATAAGTGTGCATAAATATATTCTGTCAAATACTTGAATATATAATGTCATTGTTTGTATGACATAAATAAAAACTTGCTAAAATGAAAAGTAAAGTATGTACACACTTAGGGGGAGGAAATTCTCATTTTGTGCAGAACTAAAAAGAACAGATGGACACTGTGCTGATTAATCAAGGAATGTTTTGTCATCATCAAGAAAGGGGAGATTGTTGGCTCTATTAGTTTTTGATGATAATAAAACATTCTCATTCATTTGTGTCTAATATCATTACTTGAGTGTGCAGGACAAAAAATTATATGCCAATAATAAATTAATCATTCAAAGGACATATCAAAAATTATGGAAATAAAGAGTCACTACTGATCAACAAAATAGAAGTCGTTTAGTTGAATAATAAAGCGTGTTGGTTAGCTAAAATTAAAATTAGAAGTTGGCAAGCTCAAGAAGATTGAAAGACAGATAACACTTTGTTGACCAAGATACGTGGTAGTCAACTAAAAGCATATTGCCAGAAATTCATATTGCAAGATAGAGACCACTTAATTGACTAAGAAGAATATCAATCGACTAAGAGCTTATTGAAAAAAACTAGGATTAGAAGACAAAGACGAGTTAGTCAACTAAGAGTGCAGTTAGTCGACTAAGATCATTCTGTCAGAAAATTTGAATTAAGCACTAGAAAATAGATTAATAGCCAGAACTGCCATCAAACTATTTCCAATGGTCAGAAACTGTCTAACACTCTGATTTTTCAAGTATTCAAGGGACTCCCAACAACTAGAAAACATATCCAAGGCTTCCAAGAACTAAAAGAGCTCAAAGCTAGTAAAAACTCTCTACATTTTTCTGCACTTCACGCCTATTCTTGTAAAAGATTCAAGCACTTCACTTTGTACCACTTAGATCAAGTCAGTGACATACGTACACCTTTATTTCTCTTCTCCTTGTAAACTTAGAGTGTGCGAGACACTCTAAGGGAATTTATTCAAGCTTGGATTACTTGATAGAGTGTGTAGGTTCTAACTTAGTCTAGAAAAGTTAGTTTGGGTTTTGGTTTATCCCGGTAAAAACCATTGTGAAAGGTTTTGGTTGAGCTTGGTAAAAGCCATTGTAAAGCTTGGTAGAAGCTTGTGAATTTCACCGATTTTTAGTGAGTTGATTCCGAAAATCCTTGGTTAAACAATCAAGGTAGTGGATGTAGGTCTTGGACAGAACCACTCTAAATTTTGGCGCATTGTTTGCTTTGTTTTCTTTTTATTTTCATTCCTACTTATATTCTTCCCTCATCTTGCTTTAGACTTCTAGTTGCTAATCCTCAACTTGCTCGAAATTAGGAGCCAATTTTTGAAAGAGCCAAATTGCGCTATTCACCTCCGTTTAGCACATTTACTTGGGACCAACAGTATCCACACTAATAGCAATATCTTTTAATATCTCTTTTTGACATTCCTAGTCTAAACTAGAATAGACTCCAAACCCTATCCAATCCTAATATGGCAAAAGTACTAACCTAAACTTCACAATGGTATTTGAATTTGTTAACTTTAGTAGTTTTAAAATGATTATAGTTTTGAAATGACAAAATAATAAAGATTACTTGAACTTATTTGAGTGATCCTTGAACTTGGTTGAGTTTTCTTGAAGTTATTTAACTCTTACATACTTACTTTTGAAGTGTCTAAAAGATTGACCAAGTTAATTATGTGAGTATCAAACTTTCTTGAATAAGTGTTTTAAACCTCCCTTGCATTTGCCTTTGAAATGTTCAAGTGTTTATGCTCAGAAAAAAGGTTCCAAAGGAAGATTCTTACATTTTCAAGCTAGAAGGATTAACATTCTTGTTGGGAGAGGGGTTTTATAACACCTCGTACCCCTGTATAGTAGTCAACATCACCGTGTCGATAAGATAGAAGGTTAATTGACGTTATGTTACGTACCAAAGAGCGGTGATGGGTGAAAAAAATATTTTGGGGTAAAATATTTCGCACGTGAGAAATAACAATTAAATAATAATATTTTGTTGAAGATGAATTAATGAGATAAAAGGTGATTTGGAAATGAATCGGGACATAATAAGACATTTTGAGACCCGAGGAGACAAATGTAAAATTTTAGAATAAAATAATATTTTATGAATAAAATAATATTAAAATATAAATATTTTATCTGTTGTCAAAATTAGTCATGAAAGAAGACTATATTACTAATCTAAGTGGGGGAGAAGAAATAAGAAAGAATTTTGAAGAAAAATGACGATAGTTGTACCCGCGTGTCTTTATTAAATAGAGTAAAAATGGGTAAGTAAATATTTAAATATTATGCTGATACCTCGTTGAAGTGCAAATTTTATATCCTATTGGTACAAATGTTAAGGAAGAAAAATAGAAGAAAATTGGAAATAAAAGATTGTTGGGAGAACTTAATTAAAAAGGGTGAAAACCTTAAAGGGCTAAAGAGTGATTTTACCATTAGCATGGTCAAAGCTTCCAAAGGAAGCTTTGACTTCTTTTAATTTCCTTTATGGCCAACCATCCCATTTGGGATTATTGGGAATGTAAGTTTACTAAAAAAAAAGAGAAAAGAATTTTTTTTACTATGCATTACTTTGACCAAGAGAAAAAGCTTTTACTTTTCTTCTTTGATTCTTCCTTCTTTCTTCCACTTGGTCGGCGAATTAAGGCTAACTTTTCTTATTTTTGTTCTTGTCCAAAAGGCTTCTAGAATATTCACTTTTCATCACCTTACTCATTTTTTTTTCTTTCTTCTTGTACGCCACATCAAGAAATAGTAAAAATGGCTTGTTTTGCAAAGAAAATCGTGCTTTTGGAAAGAAAATAGATAAGCATGGCTTGGATGAAAGGAAAGGAAGAAGGAGGAAGCAAGAAAAAGAGCGAAAGAAAGCTTTGGAACATTCCAATCGAGAGGAAGAAGAAAAAAGAAAGAAAGGGAGTTTGACAAAATGTCACCCGAGAGCAAGAAAAAGAAAGAAAGAGAAAGGAAAGAAAGAAAGGAGATAAAGGAAGAAAGAAAGGAGAGAAAATCTTAGAGGAGGAAGTTCGACCTTAGAGGAGAAAGGGAAAATCAAGAAGTTTTCGTCCCCACCAACACACACCATTGTTGAGGTTTGAAAAGATTTTGGTGGTTTGCCTTGTGGATTTCAAGGTAAAGAAGGTAGAAATTGATATTTTGTTTGAAAGCATGTATTTTGAACCAATTATGATGTGAGGTTTTGTTTGTGGTAGCAAGGATCAATAAAGATCCAAGGAACTTGAGGCATGTATGTGGAAGAATCTTGGAATGCGTGGTGATTTTGAGCTAGATTAAGTGGTGGGTAAGCGTTTTAACCACTAAATCACAAGTTGAAAGGAAAATTGAGATATGTATTGATTGTTTGTGCTTGTGGCAGCATGTGGACTTAGAAAATATTTGATGGAAGTAAATTAATAGTTGTTGCCATATGCTAGGTTATTGTTGTAGAAATGATAGTTAAACTTGATAAATATCCTTAGAAAAGATTAATATATGTGCTAGAGTCATAAATAAGTTGTCGGTATTTATAATTTAAAGAATTATGCAAGCAAAGGATAAAGGCAACTTTGGTAAAAAATGTGTCAAGTTTTAAGTTAGATGAATAAGGATTCATGATTGAATGAAAAAGAGAAATAGAAATGATATACACTAAAGATATTGAATTTGGATTACTTGCTAGGAAGTGCAAAAGTAAAGATAGTGTACTGTGGTGGCGTGCCAAAGGAAAAAACGAGCGACCGACAAGTAGAAATAGCTAGATACACCTCCGAACTAATAGTGATGTAGTATCCCGCTATAGTAAGGTGAGTAAGCGGTGCCTATTTTAAAATTTCGTACTTATATATATATGCATTATTTATTTTAAATGCAAAATTGTGGAAAGCATGAGATGGTAGAATTGTAGGAATTTTGTGAATGCTTAAGCCTTTGAAAATGCTTCGATTAAGTATATATATGTATAAGCTACATACATAAAGTGTTTTAAACCGGGAAACAAGCTTTTCAACACGATTTATATCCAAAAAGTGCCTTATTGTTTGTGTGATGTGCATTCATGGATTTAAACACATATTCACCATGCCATTTTTGATAATAAAATCTCATGTAAAGGTTTATGACATAAAGTCTTATAAAAGTAGTTTTATTATGATAATGTGATCGGTATTTTGAAATGATTTGAAATGATCCCTTGAAAACCCGATTCAGATTTTTAAATGGTTTTATTAAATTGGGAGATTCGAGAGTAAGCCGATTGTCACTTCGGTTAAATGTGACCCTCGTGCATGAGTGAGCTCTAGCTAGAGAACCTTTGGGTTGCCAACGGGTGGTTAGGCATGGTGGGAGCCACGGCCTGTTATATATATACGTGGCTAGGCTACTAGTGATATTCGCGGTTGTGACCGCTTGATTTCTTCGATGTCGACCAACATCAACGAGACTGTCATGGCATGTGGGAATTGATGGAAGCAATGTTCCTGAATGTCATTACGTGGTAGCGGGACCACGAGTTTTGTTTCTATTTCCTACTCAAGAGTGGCTTTTGCTTGGGTTTTCAAACTTGTATTACTTTGCATGGTGAAAACTATAAGATTTTCCGCATCTCCCCTATTTATACAATGGTATGAATTTAACTCTTTGCGTACGAAGCAATTTGTAATCTATGTATAAGCTTGAATTACATTTGATTTCATGGGAGTTTAGTAGATTCTATTGATTTGATTTAAGTAAAACGTCAAATGATTTTGACGACAAAAATCTTTTACGTACATTGGTTTTAATGTGATACTTGAGATGTTTTGATTTGAATAAGGTTATTACCTATTTTGATGTGGAAACTTTTACTTATCCTGATTTAGTATACTACTTTAAATGATTACAACACATAAGAAATTCTTGGTTTTTCACATAAGGCACAAACTTCCTTTGAATTAAATTGTTTACGTAATCTTGCATCTTTAATGTTCAAACTTATCTGTTTTATGCTTGTTTCCCATCTACACCTTACTCACGGAGTCTATGATCACTGATTCTGTGAGACTCACCCCCCTTATTTCCTTTTGCAGATAAGTAAACCACTCAAGTGCACTGTTTCGCACATCGACACTTACTGCAGCTTAGGTAATTGCACCTTTTAGCCTTCCATTCCAAGTTGCTCCACTATTAGAGGTCGAGTCGTAGCACTTTGTTATTACTATGTAAATAGATATTGGTTTTGAAATAAATGAATTGGAGATTTTGGACTTCAATGTATATATTCATGATTGTATGACTTAAGGGTCAAATTGATTTATTGTGCTTATTGTTCAAATCATGACACAAATGTATATGGTTTAAGCATTAATACGGTTTGGTAAACGTGTATAGTGATTAAAGGGTATTTCTATTAAAGCTTGTTCGAGACTTGGTGGGTCTCTCCCCCCGAGGTCTCGGACTCCGATAGCAACCGATGAATGGTCGTTGTGGGTTTAATCATATCATTCAACAATTGAAACAAAAATAAAATAAACATGAATATAAGAACACAACGGAATTGAAACTAAAAATTGACTTTCCTCCCAAGGTCACTTTCATTGAATTTTGGATGATTTACAATATAATATATTGAAGGTATGATTTGATCATTATCTTAAGGACAAAGAAAAGCTAGTTTTCTTGTCCTAATAACACCGGTTAACCTTTAGAAAGTCTTTTCACTGAGCTTGTTTGTTGCAAACCAAAGTTGTCCAAATGCATAACCTCTAATGATCATCCACACAATGATTTTGAGAATCCCTACATTAGGGTGGGATTGCTAAGTCGTTCAATGAGCTAGCAAGGGAGTGTTCACAACACTTCTCTCTGATAATAACCTTTGCCAAAATGTCGAAGAAGAAACATGTTTTCCTCTTTTGCACACACTTAGAGGGGGCACACAAGTGGCTAGGTTTCCTTTTTTACTATATTTTTTTAAAAGTGGCTTATAGATAGGTATTTATACTTTGGTCCAACTTCAGCCCTAATTAACTTTTACATTATTTTTCATGTAATTTGCTAATTAGTCCTTACACTTAATTGAACCATTCAATTAAGTTTTTAATAGGTCCTTGTATTTAATTAAATCATGTAATTAAGTTCAATTGAAGTTCATAACTTCCAATTTTTGTTTAAGTCCAACTTAATCACTTATCTAAATTTAATCTCAATCATCATATTTTGTGTGTGACCCATTAGGCTTTTAACATGTTGGAAATCGAATTAAATTGTAATCTTAATTAATTAATTTAATTCCATAAACCAAGATTGGTTTTTAGCAATGCATCATGGCCACCAAAATGTTAGAAAAGTCATGATGGTTTGACTCCATTTTTTAGTGATCAGTTTCTTAGTGTAATTCATTCCCTCATCATATATTTGACAGATGATAAAAGCATGGTGCAGTGTCTACTCTCATAGATCTTCATATTGTTTTGAAATTAGATCATTAGCTCCATAGAGACTTATGAAACTCTTTTTATAATCTCCAAGTTGCCTTAGCCAAGGACTTCAATAAGCTAATATCAATCGATAACTATTAGGATATGTCCCTTTAATCACTTGAGGTGATGATTTTTATCTTGAACACTCATTTACCTTCACATGCTTCATGCTACAACTAACTATATCTTGTTTTGGCATCTTTGGTAGGACTCGTAGAGATATAATCATATATATAGCACTCTACATATAAGACAACCTGGTATCTCATGTCTAAGGAGTAGTTACACGACTGACACAAAAGAAGTATTGCATAGACACTAAGGTGAGATGCCAAATGCACTTATCATGTCAGGTCATGTTTAGTAACTTGCTTTCCCATGTCAAACACTTAAATTCTAGTTCCAACTATCTCTATCTTTCAACTTATGAGATCGGTTACTTACTTTCCAAGTAAGGACCATAGAATGTACTAGTCTCTAGGCAACATTAATGTCCAGTCTCAATGATATATTGACCAAGAGCATTTAGAGATTATGCTTTGATGCATAAGGATCTCATAATTGCAACCCATTGCAATTCCCTTGCAAGGCATATTAATCTCATGGACTTCATCTAATTAGACTTATAACACATTATAATTAATGTCTTACCGAATAAGGAAAATCGCTAATCATTCAATGTGAATGATATTTTTGCATGATTGGAACCAAGCCTTGACTAGTTTTAATTGGTTACAAAGTTCATTCCAACAATTCTCAGCAGAAGAGGTCGATCCCAAGTTGAGAAAAACGATGAAGTAGCCACTAGAAACACTTAGAATTGACCCCCATGGCTTATAGCTTGATTCTAAGATAGAATGAAAAAAAGCTACTGAAAGCTTGGAAGATTGGCATCTAACAAGGAAAGCTCGATTCTAAAAAGAAAGAAGAAATAAAGAAAACTATTAGATGTTTGGAGGATCGACCCTTATATATCCAAGCTCGATTCTTGAAGAAGAAAGGCAAAAATATTTCAAGCACATGGAGCAAAGATGGACATACATGTTTAAAAGCTTGATCATACAAACTATTATTGAAGTAAATTATAAAGTAAGGATCGACATCCCAAGTTAAAGAGCTCGATCCCAACAACACACAGGAAAAAGGTAAAGCCATTGAAAATTCAAAGGATCGACACTCCATCATTTGTGCTTGATCCTGGAGAGCTGTTAGACCTAGAATTCAAAGAAAAATTACTAGATTCTTCATTAAATCACTTCCAACAACTCTAAGACTCTTCCAACTATAAAAGGACTCATTGGGAACATTTTTAAAAGAGGAAGTGAGGAGAAAAAGATCAAATATTCAAGAATCAAGCCTTGAGAGAAGAAAAGCATAGAAAAACAAGCTAAATCAGGCAAACACTTAGCCTTCAAGTTATTCTAGAGCTTAAATTTCCTTGTGCTTTCATTCCTATTCTTTGAAAACATCTTTGTGCTCATCATCTTTGTTCTCCCTTGTACATATTCAGCAAAACCAACTTTATTAGAGATATTATTGCTACTCAAATTTGTTAGAAAGATAAGGCCATGCCATATCCTTGAAAAAGGATAAAGGTTCTAACTTAGCCTTGAAAAGTTAAAAAGGTTGTGGTTGATCCAATAAAGGCATTGTATTGAAAGGTTGTGCTTGATTCTTGAAAGGCATTGTATTGAATAGTTGTGCTTGATCCTTGAAAGACATTTTAAAGGTTATGCTTGATTCTTGAAAGGCATTGTATTGAATAGTTGTGCTTGATCCTTGAAAGACATTTTAAAGGTTATGCTTGAGCTTTAAAAAGTATTTATGATAATGGATTTGAAATTCCTTAGCTTGCTAAAGGAGAGGATGTAGGCACCAAGGAAGGACTACATTACTATAAATCTCTTATGCCTTTTCTCCTCAATGTTCATTTTTTAAACTTATACATTCCATCTTGATTTTTTTTTTTACACTTTTTGACTTGTGCATCAAATCACTTTTAGTGTACTTAAGAAATTTAATTTCCACCACATTTATTTGTGCGCTTTATCTTGAAGAGTTAGAGAAATTTGTTTTCAAGTTGTAAAATCTGTGTGTTGATTATTGAGTTTCCTTTGGTATGCTTTAAAGTGAAACAAATTTAAAAAATTCTTCTTCAAGCTTGCCCTCATTAAAAGTACAATCCTTGTTGATATTTTAAAATCCAAATCACCCCATTTTGGAGATTTTCTTGTTATTATCGAGCTAGCATTGCCTAACAGAGTTTAACATGGAAATAAGTTCCACTACCATCTCTTTATTATTTGTGGATCTTGATGGCATAAGATCTTGATCAAGACCCATATCTCTTTTGCCTTACTGTCAAAAAGGAAAGAGTAAAAGTTTAAAAAGATGTTGTAACATCCCATTTTTAGGGACATGACTAGCGCAAAGACACAAATGGGTATGGCCCACTAGACCTAAGTAAGTCTCTTGCTGATCTTATATGCAATATTATTCATCTTAACTTTCATGCACAACACATAATACAACTACATTCATACTGATGCACTATCACACAGTTATGGGACTTCTCAACATAAGGTGTGGAAACACTTTCATTCTTAAAACAATATCTGTATAAAGTAAATTCTCATGTTTCATATCATATAAACATGCATTTGTGCCCTCGAGTGTCCTTATAGGCTTTTGAGCCATCTCATAAAATTTATTTGTATAATTTCATAAAAAAACATCTCTTGGCTACTTCAGTATAAACATAATCAAACACATATAAGCATAAAAGTAAAGACAGACTTGTCATCAGAATATGACTTGACTCTCTATGCTTTAAGTGGCTTCTAGATCACCTACCAAGAAAGAACGAGATCTCATCTACGTGATAAGGGTAGTAAGCTAATTATTGATCTGTAAAAAAAAAAAAAATGGAAAACTAAAATGTGAGTCATAAAGATTTCATGAGTGAATACGAGAAAGGGACAAGCTAAAGGGAAGAGCTTTTGCACAAATCACAATTTTTAGTATACATATGAATTTTGATATAAGCACAACTGTCTTGTCAAAACTTTAGAAAGCTGGGTTGTCATAAAACTATACACATAGTATTAGTAGAAATTAACATTTCATAAACACAATTTGTAAAGAAAACTATACATTTCTAAAATCCTTTATGAAAAATGAAGAAGTTGTATTGTACTTGAAACATCGAATCCTTTCTAAGGGATAACGATTCTTAGTTCTTATACTGAAATTGTGGGTACTGTATTATAGATTCCATCTATTGCTTAACTTACATATCTAAAATTACACTTGAATTAAGGATTTCTATTAAGATACAGTCATATAACAACACATAATTAACATTCAATAATAGCTCAACCTACGTCTAGAATGTAGTTTGTCTATCTCACTAACATGATTATTCATAAATTCTCATTAAATTTAACTAACAAGAACAATATTACTATGAGTGGTAGTTCCCTTAACTCATAATGGATAGGGTACAATCCTCTTATCTTGGAGTACTAAGAGCACTTATGAGTGGCATGCAACCTCACTCATACTGGGAGTGATAGTCCACCCTAACTCATAGCAGATAGGTTACAATCTCTTTATCTTGGATTTTTCTCAATAAATTCTCTTGAATGGCATTTCGCTAACTTTTGGCTCAATATCTGTAGCTTTAAGTGTGGCACATGTCCCCCATCATAACTTTCATACTTAACTAAGATGTAATAAATTTGTAATTTGAAGCCTCATGGCTTGTTTAGGTATTTAACTATAATTCATAATCACAATTATAATCATACTCATATATATGGTATGTGGAACTGCTTCATGTAATGATACTAACTTTCATTATTTGTACTCATGCATAAATGACATGTTTACTCCAATTCATAAGGTGGGAAAAATCTACATCCACTTTAGCATACTTATAATCATCATATCATCTACTAAGTGGCATTACATCACAGACTAACTCATGCTTGTATTAATAAACCTCATGTGCATACAACATTCACATTTACCATAACATTCATGACTCATACATCTAGTTCATTCATTAGCATTACTAGTTGGAATCCATTTAAAGTAAAACGATTGAAAGGGCTTGTCCCCTTTTGTTAAAAGTTACTACATAATAGACATATGTACATAGCTATATAGATTCCAAAAGCCTTTGAAATCATTTGGACTTAAACAATTTGGATTTATTGTTGTAAATATAGCATTCAAATCATGCAAGGCAATGAATTTGATAAATTATGCTTAGCTTTACATGCTAAAATACTTTAAAGAGGTCTATCTACTCACCTTGACAAGAAGCGTATTTCTCTAAACCTCGATTCACCAAAACTTGCTTGTTCTACGACTCATGATCTTTAGCAATGTCTAGTATAACAAATTCTGTCATAAGTTTCCTAGTTTTCTATCAAACCATTTATTCAAAACAAGTCGAGTAAACTAATATTCTTCGATTTAATTCCAACAAGCTTAAAACTTTGAATTTAAAGCGTATATTGTTCAACTATGAGAATCCTTACCTTAGTAGTTTCTTTGAATGGTAAAACCCCAAAAAATCCTTAGCTCAAAAGAAGGTTTATTGCAAAAATTCATAGAGAAAGAAAGTTAGCCTTAACCAATGGATAAAAAGCTTGAAAATGGTTAAATCTTACATTAGATTCGATTTTTGGGAGCTAATCCTTGTTAGAAACGGTCCATGGTTGTTGTGGAAGGGTTTGGAGAGTGAAAGGAAGTGAAAGGAGATTGAGAGAAATGAAAAGAATGAAAAATGGTTTGTGTTAGGCTTAGTATTTTTTCCCCTAAGCTCTAGGGATCAACTTTTTGACCCCCAAGGTCAAGCCTTGGATTTTATTTTTCCTTATGTGGTTGTAGGGAACCTTTTAAATCTCATAGGTCAATCTTGAGATTTCCAAAAGCTTATTCCTGTGTTATGCTTAGTAGGGATTGATCTTTGTAATTTCAGAAGTTAACTAAAGTTTTCTATCTAACAAGGATCAACATTTTAAGGCTTGGAGGTCGATCCTTATAATTCTAGAAGATATGTGAAGTGTTTTTGTTTAAGGTTTCAACCTTTCCTCCTTCAAAGGTTCATCCCCCAAGTTCCAAAAGCTAATGTGAGTCTAAAAACCTCCAGGGATCAACTTTGCTCCCATATTGATCGATCTGTTCTACCTTAACCTCCAAAAATGCACTCTTTTAGTTTCCTTTTTCTCCCATTCTTTCAACAATCATTCTTCCATAATTAAAACACTATGGAGGCATTTAGTATTTAATTGGGAATGTGGTTGTTGGTTAGGTAATTGTTAGAAAGATAACTTTACAGTTTTTGGTATAACACAAAAAAGTGATTATTGTAAGGAATGTGATTTTTAGGAAGATTATATTATAGTGTTTGATTTGGAAGCACTTTACTAGGAATGTAGTGTAAATTTACAAAATTACCTTTATGTATGAAAATATAAAATTGAATACACTTACATTCTTTTTAATGTAAATTTTTGACTTTTCAATTTATCCCTCAAAATAATAAACAATAGCATGACAAAAATAATATTAAAATATGTGAATTTACTAAATATTTACTTTTAATAAATTAATTAAGTTTTAAAGAATTAAATTAGTTAATTTAAATTATTTTATAAATAATTGATCAATTATCATTAATCACACATTTTATAACCAATTATCATTTTTAATTATTTCATATGCTCTTTATTTTAAAATTTATATATAATTTATCAATCATACATTTAATTATTTTTAATTTTTTCAACAAATAAAATTAATTTTTTTGGCACACAAAACGCTACTTTTCTTTTTTCTTTTCCTTTTTTTCTTTTTTTTTCTCACTTTCTTCCTTGCACCCTTCTTTTCTAGCAAACATTGACTTAAAGAACCCCTACAAAATTATTGTGCAAGTTTCTATTTCTTAAGCATTCTATAGCCACCCACAGTCATGCTCAAAAGGTTCAAGAGTGACTTGCTTGAATTGTTCTTGCTTAAGAGAAAGTGTTGGGGATAATTTGGGAAATAGAGATTTTTTAACTTTCCTTCCGTTGAGGGAATGTTACTTTCCCTTTGTGAGCTAAGGAAATGCCATTCCCTTAGCCCATTGCAATGACATTATAAGTGTAATGACATTCCCTTCCTTTATTATAAACCAAACACTGTAAAAGCATTACACTCATTTAAATTACAAGGAATGTGAAGGACTTCAACAATACCAAACGCCTTCTATATGAGGGAGGAATTTAAAGCATATTGGTGGGGAAATCATCTAACAACACAGATATAATTTGGCTCATTAAAATACTTGGAAATTACCAAAATTTCACTGTGATAAGTTGGGTTTCATAGATGTAGTGTTAATAAGATTCCAAATGGGGAGTAGAAGCAGGAGTAGGTGTAAGAGTATATCCAAGTAAAATACATATGCTACTTTGTGGAATTTTATCAAACATATGGTTACAGACCAAATATCAAAATAATCCTCACTTTCAACCAAATATGCAAGCACCTAAAAAACCAAAATGATGAGCGGATTAGCATGAAGTCTTAGACCAAAAATTGAAGCAAGGAAGAAAGCAAATAATCTCTATTTATTTAGCTTGATTAGATTCTATCTAGAAAGTGTTAAGTTGAACTTTGTTGTTTCTTTAATTCAAGAAAGGTAATGTGGGTATAAAATTCATGCCACGTCATTAAGTTAACAAAAACTCAAACAATGGAGTAACGATAGGACTTATGACTCGTGCCAAATATATGATTTTGGGACAAAGTGTCCATTTCGAATAGTAATGGATCAGAAATGAATTAAAGTGAAACAATAAGAAGGTAGGGGTAATTTACCCAAATTGAGAGGAATTCTTCATAAAAGCTATAAGGATTAATCCAAAGGGTGTTTTAGCAATATAAACTTAAAGCAACATATACAAAGAGAGCGGATGAATTGGTATTTAGGAAAAACCCTTTTAAACCAAGTGCAAAAATCAAATCTTTTGACAACCAAAAATTCTTTGATAATTCTATTTTATAGAATTATTTTAGTCCAATTTTGTTATTAAATATTAGTTAAATCCATAATTTTTAATTATAATTTAGTTATTTTTAATTATTTTTATAATTTGTTTATTTTTATTAAGTTTTTTTAATTTTATATTTATTTACTTTAATTTGGCTATTATTTATTAGCTTTTATGCTTTTGTAGGATTTTAAAAAATTGGGCTTAATTTTGGAAAGTAAGGTGTTTGAAGGATCCAAAATTCTGTTTGCATATGCTTTGGTATTTGCTTATAACTCTCGCTACAGAACTCCAAATGATGCGATTCTTGTGCCATTGGAAAGCAAAGAGACAGAACTACACCTTTCATGAGATTAATTTGCCTAGATTTGCCTTAAAGATAGAGAAAGTAACGTCAAGAAATGATGAGGTGTATTACTAACTGAATGACAATTTTGAAAGATGATATTTGATATTTGGGCCTCATTACATTTTTAAGCCTAATTAGAATCAGTAGGTTAACTTAAGAGATTTTAGGTTAAGATTGTTAGTATAAATAGGATATTTTTAAGAGATATTAGGACAGACAACTTTTGGAGATTCAAGAGCTTGAAAGTTGAGGCAGAAACTTGAAAAGAAAGGCTGCAATCAATTGTTTTGTTTTCTTCCTTAGCTTTTATTTGTCTTGCTACTTTCAATGGTTGACATTTATATAATGCTATTTGTCTTTGCAATCATGTGTAGCTAATTTTCTTTTTCTAAGATTGCAATTGAACTCATATGTAATCTAAATTTGTAATCTCTTTCTTGCTTATCTTTAATGGGATTTGAATTGTTTATTCCAATTTGTTCTTAATGCTTTTAATTGTTGATCACCAATTAAATTGATTTAGGAGCCTAATCAAACTTGGGAAAGGGAGTCTAGTGTAAACTAGAATTGAGATAGCATATGATCATATTAATTGATTTACGTATAGGATAGGGATATATCTATACGCCATATGTAACCATATTAGAGCCTGAACTTAATGAGTCTATTTTAATTTCAATTCATATAGGGATATAATGTTTTGATTAAAACAGATATTTTTATAAGATGAGTCAGGAGACCCTTATAAATAATTGAGGACTCAAAGTAAATAATTCAACCCATTGAAATAAGTTAAGGAAGAGAGTTAAGATTTAGATGAAGTGTGAAGGATATTGTAATCTTAGGTTTGTTTGATTTAGCTTTTTACCCAATTATTTTGTTGCTTTAATTTTTGATTAGATTAGTTTTAGTTGAGCAATTTTTAGTTTAATTAGAATTCAGATTTTAATTATTTGAATAAAACTAAATTGTTCTAATTTTAGTACTTAGTAAAATTTTAGATCAATTCTCTGTAGGATTTATACTCTGCTTACTATTATACTATCTTTTTGATACGTATATTTGCGTAGGTAGAAATTTAACCAACATTCTTCTTGTGTCAGAAACTAAGTGTGTGATTTTTCTAAAAGTATGAAACAATAAATCACAAAGCATAAAAGTAAATCAAGTCACAAGGATTTTATAGTAGTTTGGCTTTTTCTAGTATTTACATTCACTATCAAGCCCGACTCTACAATATGTTTATTATGCCATTCTTACATAAGAATGCATGTTTGCTTACTTGGGTACCTCGAAAATCGTTAAAGGACGATAATGTACCAAATGGCACAATTAAGTTGAATTAAGCCTAGAACTAGTCCAAATAGAGATCTTAAGATGAAATTGAGAATTTTAAAACCCTAGAATGACTTAAAATGGTGATTCGAAGTTCGATGACCGATTGGAGTAAAATTGGAATTTTCATGACCTAGGGGCAAAATGGTCATTTTGCCACTCGAGGTTAAGATGTGAGTGTTGGATGAAATTTTTGACTAAGATTGATCATTTGGAGTATAATTTGAGTTTGAGAAGTGAATAATCTTAATTTCGACATTTTTTCGATCATAAGGGTAAAATAGTCATTTTACCACCCCAAGGGCAAAATTATAATTTTACACCACCCAACACTTGTCCAACACATGAATTTCACCCATTATTATCATGGATAATTGAAGGATTTTATGTGGTGGAGAAAGAAAGCTTAATAGTTAAGAATTTAAAAATGGACCAATGGTAAGGTGACAAGTGTCAAGCTTTATTTCTTTATTATTTTCCTTATAAATTAGCACAAAATCAGCCTATTTCTCGACATTATGGCCGGCCAAAGCAAGAACAAAGGAAGAAAAGAAAGAACAAGAACCCTAGGGTGAAAATTCAAGAGAAAATTGGTGGATTTCAAGTAATCAAGCAATTAAAGGTAAAATTTCTTGATTTTGACTTGTGATCTACCTTTCCCATACATTCTTTTGCATTTTCCATGGTTGAATCACAAGATATCATGAAGATGTGCTGATCAAACCCTAGGAGAGAGAATTTGATGATGATTTAGATAGATTTTTAAGATATATGGATGTTTTTAGTGATTTATGGTGTTAAGTGTAAGAATTAAGCTTGAAATTCACATATTCCTCATGAATTCATCATTGGCCGAATCTTCCTTGTAGAGTGTTGATGGTGGATTTGATTTTATTTCAAGTGAATTGGTTAGGAAATGATGAATTATGGTGAGAAAATCAAGTAGGAAAAATCATAGTGTTGATGCACTCACCATGGCCGAAATTCTCAAGAAGAAATGTAAGGATGATTTTGCCATATTTAAAGTTATTTAATTTGTGTTTGATGATTTGGAGTATTAGGAGAAAAATGGAATTATTTGGAGTTGAATTGGATGTATTGGCCAATTAATCGGGTGATAGATCGAATTAGGCCAATACCATTTTATTTAGGTACATAACTGAATTTATATTGAACACCGTATTTAGATAGTTACCCGAGTATTTCACATCTCATTTCATGCATTAGTATAGAGCCTGAATTGGTTTTATAACAATTTAGCACAAATGTAGTAAATGGCTTATTGTGCATTATGTCTAGATGGTGAGCATTCTGTCAAAAGTAAAGAGATAGTACCCGAGGATCACAATTCGGAGTACTCGAAATTCGACTCCCGAAATAGTGAGTAACCTTACTATCATCTTAATTATCTAAAGTAGTTTTTATCCATTTTTGTGAATTTTATGGAAAATGAGTTTAAATGGTAAATCTTTATGTTTTATAAACAAAAAGTGATTAAATGAAATGATTTTATAAAATTGTCTTGAAATTGAATGATGGTTTTGAAAATGGAGTAATTGGAGACTAATTGTTGTGTTGTAAATTATGGTTTGAATTGAATGACTTATGATAATGTGGGCATGAGTGGCTGGATTTGATAAATGTACTGAAAATGTGTGAATTGTTGATTTGCCTTGAGAGGCTGTAAAATAAAATAATTACCATGCCATGCTATTGCAAATTTTATTGAATTGGTGGGTTATATATTGGTCGCTGCAGTAGATGGGTTTCGTGAACCAGCCTATTAGAGGGGCACGGTAACCCTATTATATTCTTACCTCAGTATGAGAGGCGTAGATGGATAACTCATAAGGTTAACACTTTAGAGTTCACTTCACGCCAAACCACCACGTGAGGGTGAACTTAGCCAACGTCAAGGAACGACTATGTTTTCAAAATAAAAACATGATTTATGCATACATGACTTTTTAATAGCCTTGGCAGACTCGGTTGGGATAACCCTCGGCCAAGGTATCCCTGATAACTGAGTATGATAATGATTTTGGCACGAGCCAAACTTTAAGGAAATCATAAGCTACGTTGTTTATTTTGGTGAAATGAATCTATTTTATCTTATTAAAATGAGTTCGAAATGCTGAGAATCATTTTATGCTAATCTATTTTATCCGTCTCCATTACTCAACTTTAGATATTTTAGATGGTATTTGTTTGCTCACTAAGATTATATAATCTCACCACCCTCATTTCCACCCATTTTAGGCTCAGGATAGTCGGTATATAGCTCACTTTGTTGAATGCTATAGTTGGACTTGAATCCTAAAAAACTGTAGGTTTACCACTTTTGATACTTTTGGTCATTCGTGGGCCCACGTGTCATTGGAAATTAAATTTTATACTTTGGTTATCTGTATTACAGTATGTATGAATTTATTTAGCTTTTACGCTACAAAAATTATTTACCAGTAACTCTATAAATATTGTTTTATAAGAAAATAGAATATTTTATTAAATATTTTTATTATATTCAAATAGTCATAATTTCATTTTAAATGAAGGTTTTAGATGTTTAAACTTATTTTTGATTATGAATTATGTGTTTTATACTCGTATACTACATTTTGAGCTAGTTTCAAAATTTTTGAGGAAAAATGACCAAAATGCCCCTGTGAAACAGAAATAATTTTTTTTTATTGATTTAAGTTGGAAATAGCTTAAAATCTTTTAGAACATAATATTTGGCAATGGTTACGCATAGGGGAAATGAGAAATTGATATTAAAGCCTTGCGGGGTTTCGGTTGACATTCCAGGTAATGAGTGTCGATCGGGACACCGTAGCGGTTGTCACGAGCTCGAGGGGAGTACCGGGTCGTTACATTCACTCTTTTGGAAACCAAGGAATTTCAAATCCACCCAAAGAAATGTGGTTTTTATAGGATCAAGCATTAAACCTTCACAGTGGCTTTTCACAGATCAACCAACCTTTACAATGGTTTTTCACAAGTTTAACCAAAACCCTCAACAATGCCTTTTAATGAAAGCAAACACAACCCCTAACAATAACTTTTCACAAGAGCAAATACAACCCTAAAAAATAGCTTTACAAAGTTAAGCTAGAACCTTTGCAATGCTAAGAAGTTTAAGCTTGGGTGTGAATAGAAGAAATATTTTCTCAAGGATTTAAAAATGAATGATTTTTCAAAGATTGATGGAAGACTACGATGAAGGTTAGGGAGGGAAAATAGGAATTAATATTTCTTTAAGGTTTTCAAGTGAGTGTTGGTCTGCTCTTACTTCCAAATGACTTAAAGGCAACCTTTTATAGCTGAAGTGAAGTTTGGAGCCATTAGACACAAGTTTGAATTAAATTTGGCCAATGTTGAAACTTAAGGGTCATCTACAATGCTCCTAAGGTCAATTATGTTCTTCAAATTTCTTAAATTAGGGTTCCATAGTTGATTATAATCTTTCTTTACTCGATCTAATTCTTGAGATTATGTTGTTTGCAAATCTGGGTTGAGATAGTTGACTATAGTGAAGCCAAGGTTGACTATGTCTTTAATTTTCCCTCTTTTTCATGCATCAAGCTTGCCAAGGTTGACTATATTTGTGTAATTCTTCAATTTTTTGAGCTTTCTACTTTCAGGTTGACTATAGACACACCAAGGTTTACTATGGCTTTGTATTCTTTAAGTTTTCCATTCATTTTGCCTTTAGATCGACTTGAGCTTCTCTAGGGTTGACTTTTGATTTGTGTCTTAAGGATTCCTTGACTTTTTGGTGCCTCACTCAACTATATCTTCTTTGCCTTGTTCTTATAATCAAATTATTATTCAAGGCATGTATGCTTTATGTATACTTAGCTGAATATTTATTATTTGAAAGCTTTTGTAATATTTTCTAATGATGCATGGCTTTTCAAACAATTTTGTGACTTTAGGAATGAAAAAATATGATGGAGACAATTTTAAATGCTTGACATTAAACTCAGGATATCATACAATTTTTGTCAAATGAAAACATGATGTAACTCAAGCTAACATGGATAGAGAATTGATCTTTTGAGACAAGTGAAAAAACCATTACCAAAACTAGACGGATCGATCCCAAAGGTTAACATATAGATCCATTTTTGACAAAGGCTAAAAGATCACTTGCTACATATTAGGGATCGATCCGAATATTTAAGGGATCAATTTCCCACTCACAAAATTTTAAATTGTTGGGTGCGAGATCGATCCTATGAAAGAAAAGATGGATCCCAAAAATATTCGTCAATTGTAACGAAGGCATATATTCAACAAAGTAATTGCTCTTTTTGTATTGAATGCTATACAATGACTGTTATACAATGACTTCAATAGGATTTCTAGGCATAAAAACACCATCTTGAATCTTCTGGGATTCGACCTCATACTCAAACATGAAAATAATTAATAAATTAAAATATAACATAGCGGAATAATAAACTAGTATTAAATCAGAGAAACAGTCAAATCCTACAGGATCAATATTTGTGTTTTTCATGTAACTTTCAAATTAATTATGAATACTCATAAGTTTAGAAGTTACATACCTTGCTCTAGATATCATAATCAAGAGCCAATTAAATCCAAAATATTTGTTTCTTCATCTTTGGGATTTGTCAAATCTTCAGCCACCCAAGTGTTTGGCCTTTAACAGTAATCCACACAATGACTGAATAAAACCTTCTTAAAGGTAAGATTTTTACTTGTGCTAGCAAGTTTTGTTTTTAAAACAAAAAGACCAAAAATTCTCGCCGAATCTTATTTTTGTCAGACAAAGAAAACTATTTTTTCTTTTTCTTATTTTATGAAACAACTGATAAGTGATTGAAGGCTTAGAGTTTTTAGTTTACTAATATAACATATTTATATAGCCAAACTAATTTGTAACTCTAAATACAATAGTTGTATTTTAATTTAATTAAGTCTCTGAGAACTTAATTAATTTTCCACTTTATTTTGGTCTCTTTAAATTAAGTCCAACTTAATTAATTATCCTTGTTTAATATCAATCATGTCACTTAATGTGTGTGAACCATTAACCTTCTAACATGTTGGCAATAAATATAAATCATAATCAAATATCAATATGATAATTAATTTATATTTATAGATCATGAGCGGCATCTAGCAATACATCATGACCACTCATATGTTAGAGAGTCAATTAAAGAATTTGACAAAGCCCTTTAGTGATAAGCCTATCAGTGCAATACGGTCCTTTCATCAAATATCCCAAATATGTCATTAAGCATGGCTCGGTGTCTACTTATGACATTCCATATTAGTTCTCATAATTAATGACTAACTTTATGAACTTAGGAAACTACCTTTCCTCAAATTCATCATGCTTTGGCCAAAGACTTTATACAACTTAATCAAGAATTAAGAACAAGTGAGATACATCCTCTCATATCAATTGGGGTGATGAATCCTCTCTTGACCACTCATTCACCTTCACATGCTTTCTGGCATACCCAAAAACACCCTATTTAGGCATTTGGTCGCTTTCAAACCCGTAGGGGTGAAATCAAAGTATGTCATTCTCCATACAAGATGACTTGGTGTCTCAAGTCTAAGGACTAGTTGCAGGACTATCACATGAGAACATTTTCCATAGACACTTAAGTGAAATACCAAATGGAGTTCTCATAACGAGTCATATTTAGTGAACTTGTTCCTTAACAAGCACCTACATGTTATCCTCAAGTATCCCATATACTTCAATCTATGAGATCGATTACTTACTTTCCAAGTAAGGAGGTTTAACAATACAATGACTAGGAACAATTTTAGGAACATAACTTTGATGCATAGTGATCTCATAATTGTAACAACTTTACAATTCTCTTGTAAGGCTTTATGTTCCATGGGCTTCATCCAATTAGTACTTAATAACTCCTTATTATTGCATTAACATAACGGAAAACGTCTATCACATATAGTTATGCGATTAAGTATGCATTAAATGACAATATATATATTTCTTGATCAATCCAATTGGCTCAAGGCCAAATACCAACAGAATCACCTATGAAGACAAACAAGAGAAAAAACAAAGACACAAGTTGAGAGAAAGTATTTGTATCATTCTTGAAAGTTTTTTAAAGCTTTTAAGTGATCTTCAATTTAAGTCTTCATTCTTATTCTTTGTAATCATCCTTAATATTGTCTCTTTGCAATCTTTTACTCATTAAGCAATATCTAACTATTAAAGGTTTTCTTACTTATATAATTTATCAAACACTTAAATCCTTAAGACATAGAAAGTTATACATTAGCTTTCAAAAGGTATTGATTAAAAGTTCTATTTAGTTCTTAAAAGATAAAGAGGTATACATTATCCTTCAAAAGATATTATATTGATCGAAACCAATGAGGGATTCAACTCCTTAACAAGTTAAGCAAGATGACATAGGTATCTAAAAAAAGGACCGATCCCTATAATTGTGTTTGCAATTCTTTCTACATTTTACTCTTTATTTTATTGCATTTTCCTTCTATTAATATTTATTGGGTTGTTAATCATCTTAGTTTTGGGTATATTTTTTTTTGAAAATTTATTTTGTGAAAAGATTTTTAAAAATTCAATTCATCCTCCTCTTGGATTATTCACTTTGATTGAACCAACACAAACATATACCAATCAATCCAAATACATGTTTGTACCAAGTATCATGTACATTTACAAAATATTTAGAAGATATTACTCTATTTACTAATAAAAATTAAATTTAAAATTAAAAAAAATCAATCGCTAGGCAAAATCAACCAAGGGAAACAGAAAAGTTGTAGAGTAGGGAAAACCAAAGTGTCCCTTTATTGGCCTTGTAGAAGAAAAACCTAAGAAAAAAAAAATAGCTAAAATGTTGGTCCAATAAATGCAACTTTACATCTCTCTAACAACAAATGGAATGGGTAAATAGAAAGCAACTTACAATCAAACTGTCCTAGAAATTAGCTAGATATGATGATAGCTAATTTTAATTTTAACATGTGGATCTAATCATTAAAAAAAATCAGAAAAGAATGATAAGAGAAAGAGATTAAGATGGAAGGGTGAACTCAAATTTGGGACAGAGTAAATAATTTCAGAAATTTAAATATTTGTATTCACTAAAAAAAATCAGAAAAAATAATTAGGAAAAAGAGCTTTGGATGCCAAGAAGATCCCTAACTTTGGAGAGAGTATCTTCTAATTTTTAGTTTGGTTTTCATATAATTAATTAATTCATCATTTATTTCCAATGTGGATTCCATTTGTAACAAATTACCTTATTTTAGTAATTAGGTTTAAAAGGACTCTAGTTTGGGAGAAAAAATTAGATACTGTATTTCTTTTTTTTTTTGTTCCTCAAGTTGTAACTCACATTATGTAAAATTGATATCTTGAAATCAGATATAATTTATTTATTTACTTATTTGGAGGGGAGAATTAAACTCAAATTCCTAAGAAGAGAGACATATTCTTAAATGCTTAAGTACGAAATTAATTATCTTTTTTGAAGTAGAAATTAGACGTTATTAAACTTAAAATAATGTGCATTATATATATATGCATAATCTAGACGCACCATGTGCAAGTGTAACCTCAGACATTATTCTTCACTTTTAGTTACTTTGATGGCTGAAGATTGTGGCCATGGATAGTTTTTTCCCTTTTCATGAAAGGTGAGAATTGCAAAAATTTCATGAAAACAAATAAGAAGGAAAAAAAAATTAGATTATGTAAAAGGAAGGTAAGGGAGGAGGAAAAAGCAAAAGAAACTGTTAATTGAATTTATCGGTTGTTGATTTGTCAATTTCTCTAAGAATTAATGGAGGAAAAGGTGATATTTGGATTTGTTATTGCAATTCTTAAATTTTACCATAACATGAAAGTAAGTGAATTGTGCTATTTAGACCAAAACTTTTGGTCTCGACAATTTGACTCCTCAACATGACACTGTATAATTTAAAAAAACAACAATTAAAGCATATTTTTTTTGTCTGTTGAGTTGTATTTCAAACAAAAAAAAATTGAGAGTATTTAATTTGTTTAAAATAATTTTAAAGGTATTTTGTCATTTCATGACTAAAATTAAATAAAAACAGTTAACTTTATATTGATTATTTTTGAAATAAGTTGACGATGACCATTTCTCACAATTTTATTTTATTTTTCTAATCCAATGAGTTTCATTTCAAACTAAATTTCTCGCTCCTATTAACATTTTTCATCAAAGTTATGCATGCTTTAGATTTAAATTCATTTAACAAACATAACATAAAATTGGTAACAAAATTGGAAAATCACAATTTAAGGCTTGGTCAGCACTAACCCAGACTAATTTTGTAGAGAAAGGTTTGCACGGTATGTGTTTGATAAAAGACTCAGCTTTCAAAACCAAAAAGAGAAAAGGAAGAGCAATAAGGCATGTGTATGTGCAAAACCACTCTAAATTTCATTTTATAGTAGTTTGTATACATGACAAGATGATGTGATATTTCCATTTTAGTGATAAGTAACCTACTGATTTCTTTAATGCAAATTTCAGTCATACGAAATTATATGTAGTTGTTTTAAGTCTGAAACAAGTAAAGCTGATTATACAAGTCTTCGTTCTTCACTCTTCTATGTCTGCCACTAACCTAGGTGTGATAGTAGCCTTCACTTGAGGTCTTCAACTAACCTTACAATCTGCTTCACTTTTGTATTTGGAGTAGAACTTTTGTTCTCTGCCATTACCAGTCTAAATATGTTACTAATAATAATATTAAAAGGAATAAATTAAGTCAAGTTCAAATTAACTTGGAATTGATTCAAAGAACATTAGAGGCGACAAAGAGAGATGACAACCCTCTTACATTTCCAAGAAAATAAAACAAATTAAAAAAGATAGACTATCTCCAAAACGGAGATATAGATAGCAAATGGCTCTAGCAAAAGGACCCTGCAGGCAAAGCAGACAAGCTTTGTGGAAACGCTTCAAGTCCTGGGAGATGGGTTGCTTGGATGGTTGGTGCTGGGGGCATTGGAGCTGTTGTCATTGTTCATTCCCAAAGTGTTCTTTACTGCATCAGCTGCTCCCTGTGCCATGTTCTTCACTTGCTCTCCTGTCTGCACCAAACAGGTTGAGAAAAATTGTTGACAGTAATTAATATTCCAACAAAAATCATGAAAGATAATTTTTGACTAAGACCAATATCAACTAAATAAATTTGATATAAAAACAAAGAAATTAGGTGATGCCTGCTGAAGGAAGTTGGTGGCCTGGGAAGCAATAGAAGAGTTCTGGTCAGAAGACTGAGTGTTGGTGCCCTGGGATGCCTGATTCATGGTCTCATCCTTCTTTACCTGTGCAAGGAGAAGATATCACACGGGCAATATATTGAATTCATTGGGACAAACATGAAGAAAAATTGTAGCTATTAGACATGTAGACTTGAGTTGTGCGATTGATCAGCTAACAACAATGCCTTTTGCTAAGAAATGAGGCACTGTTACCTGAGCTTGACCTGTGATGTCACCACCCTGGTTTCCAATATTCTGAGCAGTACGGCTTGCCATTTTTCTTAATGTCACAGCTTAATAATCGAAGTCGCAAGTGTTGAGATGGAGAGGAGATCACCAAGAAATTTATAGCCAGCAAATGGCCGCAGTTCTCGTCTCCAGCAGCCTTAATCCAAGCATCCACCAGCACTTGGCATGTTACAATTTGTCCCCTTTAATAAGGGATTACTTGAACAAGAATGGTTCAAAAAACAATGCTTGGTCAAGATCAGAGAGGAAACCTCGGCCTACATTAGGCATGGAACTGGTCTTTCATCTTCCATTAAGTATAGAGTTATAGGTAATTAATTCTTTCTCTTGAGTTTTTTTATACTAATTTTTATTAAATGTGAATGGCACATAAATGATTTAATACGGGAATGATATAGTTATATTGGGAAAAATATTGAATCATGATTATCAATTTTAAATTGGTTTTGTTTTTTAAATTTAGAAAGATGGATTCAAACCCTACTCTCTAAGTAAGGGATCATACACCAACCAATAAGTCAAATGTTCGGATGTCAATTTCATATTGGTTGAAATTCAATGTTTTAAAAAATATGTAAGTAAAAAAACATATTTTCATGAAAACATTAACTTCAAAAAAATTTTATGCCGACAATAAATTTTCATTATAATAACAATATACCATAACCAAATAAAATTTAAGAAAATAAATTTAGGATTCTAAAGTAAAAGTAGAAAACGTGTGAATAGTGAATATTTATTCATAGTTAGCAAATATATATCTTGGATTCCCATCACCATAGAACTTTTATTTATAGAGTATGTGATATATAAAAAAGATAATGAGAAAAATAACACTCAAATTCAATAGTAAAAGGATATTCGATAATAAGAAAATAAATATTTACAAAAAAAAAGAGAAAAACAGAAACGGAACAATTTTTTATGTAATTCAAGTAGAAAATATCAAATGATATCAACATACTTTGTTGCTCGTTATATATTAGATAATAGACATTTGATATTATGATCTTAGTCATGGGATGTTAGTTCAATTTGGAGTCCAAGTATTTGATGCAAAATATTAGTTACATTCGTATTATACTAAAACCAAATAATTTACATTTAATTTATTTAAGATAAGAATTTTCTACTTTATTATTTTTTATTATTATTATTATCATTTAAATGAAAAATGTTTTAACAAAGAAAGTATTACTAATTAGTAATTATATTGTTTATATATCAAAAGTAAAGAAACTACATTTAACTTATCAGTACTCTTATGGCAATGCCAATGCAACCTACCACTTCTCGGTGCCCATGCAAACCCACAAAGAACTGTGCTGCTTTCTCCTTTTTTCTCTATAGATCATCCACCAATCTGTGTCTTTTTAGGAGCCTATCACTGTAGTTACACCTCCTACTTATTGAGACCATGTCATGAAAACATCTAGTCTCTCTATCTCCATCAAGAAACCATTTCACTCTTGATATCTATTGCCATGATCTTTCCCTTACTCTAAACAATGCCCATAGTTCCGTCCTTATACTCACAATCTCATTGTTGATATCCTCCTCAATAAATGGATTTGGAAATACAATGAGGAGAGAGATAGCTTATGGCAGTCAATGATTGTGGCTAATAATGGAAGGGTCTAATCTAGCTTAATCCCCATGACACAGGAGGAAAGATGACATCCACTATATGGAGAAACATATTAACCCACTAACCTCTTCAAAGAACTATTCTTCTTTTCTTTTTTCAGGTATTGGTTTTACAATTGATAATGGCACTAGTATCTCTTTTTGGGAGGATGAATGAATAAATAGCGTAATCCTTTGAGTGGCATTTTCAAGAATCTGTACCTTAGCCATTAATAAGTCCTGTACACTAAATGAGTTTGGCATGCAAGGGAATAGTGAATGGAAGTGGCATATTGAGCTAAGAAAAAGAATGCTAGATTTTTTTTTTCAAAGTGAAGATTTATTGATCATAAACTTGAGTTTAGAGAGGCACCTCTTCAACCTTTACATACTTTCATGATGCCTCTAAATTTAGCCCCTATGCCTCTACAATAAAAAAAAGGGTTATACATTCCCAAACTCATGACAGCATGTCCCTAACCATGAAAGACCAAGACAAACAAAATCATATCTATACATCATAGACCTGCTGTTGTACAAAAATAGAGCAACCAAGTCCCTGTGGAAATAAAAAATAACAAAACAATGGACTTTTCCACAACTATGGTAGATTGGTAAGTGGAAGTTTGTGATCAATTCACCTTTTGCTTCAAGGATGTCTATTTAAACCAAGAAATGGAGGACAAGTTAGTATAAGGGCAATGCAATTCGTAATTACACCTATAATTCTTTTCTAGATCGATGTTGGGAAACAATGAGACTAACGTGAAGTTGCAAAAGCATATATGGGTCAAACTCGCTCCATCACAAGTGGAGGTATTTTGTTGGCAAGTGCTTAAAGGTAAAGTAACGGTTAAGGAAGAGTTTTTGAAAAAGTGGTTGATGAGCAGAGACATGATGGTTTATGTGTTTTGTGATATGGAAATTGAGGCGGTTGACCATTTTTTCTTTACTTGTTATGAATCTTAGAGAATTTAAGGCTTATGGTGTGAAGAATGAGGAATTATGTGTTGCATGTCTATTAAGGCCATTCCTTTATTTATGGCTTGGAATGCTATTGTAAATGTTGGCAAGAAAAATGTTTGGAAAATATCATTCTTCATGATCACATGGTTTATTTAGCTTTATAGAAACGAAATGGTGTTTGACGGAAAAGTATGGGATAAGAGGAAGGTTTTTGAATTAATAAAACTTATAATGGCATGGTGGGTCATATCTAAGTGGCTTGAGGAAAATGCAGTTGTCTTTGATATATTTAGTCTTCTAAACTTGCATTGGCAGCACATAAAGATCACAAGGCTAAGAAATTCAAGATATGGGCTTGTCTATCGAAAAGGTGGCTAAAATGTAATGTGGATGGTGCAACAAGGGGTTGACCATGGCAGATAGGCATATGTGAAGCTCTATATGATGAGAACAATATTGTGAAGATCATTTTCTCTAAATCAGCTAGCTGGGTGATGCAAATTTTGTCGATTATGGCCATCAAGGAAGTGTTAATAGTGTTCATAACATTATCATGGGCTAACTCTCATAGTATTCTCATTGAGAGTGATCTTACAAATGTTGTTAGATGGGTTTTAAACCCAACTTCCTCCTCGTAGCAAATTTGTAATTAAATTTTGCATATTAATTTACTAAAGACAAAGGTTGGCAAATCAAACATATTCCAAGGTTTGCCAATGAGTTTGCGGATAGGCTGGTAAAGTCGAGGGTTAAAAAAGTTGATGATTTAGTTCTTATGTACTCATGATGATGGTAAATTAAATGATATGCCTGTAGTGAGGTACAACATTTTTTGCCTCATTCAATGTTTGGCCAATGGTAAGAATGTGTATGTTCTTTAAAACTAGATATACATTAGTGGTTGAGATGAGGTAATTGGTGAATGCTTTAAATCGGGCTAAGATTATGTTATTGTTGTCTAATGTATATGTTTTTTATTTTCAACAAAAATAATAAGGTCTCAAAATGGAATCAACTTTCTTTTCCTCTCTATGCATGAAAAAATTAAAAATGGGTTTTGCTAGTGATAAAAATGCTAAGGTGGGTTCAACTTTGTCTTTCGATTCTTGTAAAAAAAAGAACAAACGTGATGGTTTATCAGTTGTTGACACTTTCAAGCTTTGGAGTCAAAACGTGGAGGCCAAACAATCACATAAAACTCCTACCAAAGGCTTAAAAAAGGGGTGTCTGAAGAGGAAATGAAGGCCTTAACTCAAAATTGTAACTACAAAAGTGTTAGGCAGAAGACTTCAGGTAAATGGTGATTGAAATCTGAGCACCCAATGAAGGGAAGAAACTTTTGCTCAAACTTTTCCTACTACTTGTGAAGCTACTTTAGCTTATGACAAAGCATAGTCCAAAAAGACCTAAATTTGGGTAATGTATGTTCATTCCATGTTAAGAAATTAAGTGGGTGATTAATTAATAGGATAGACTTATACCTATTAATCGTACATAGTCAATATAGGTCCTAAACTTAGTGAACTTAGCTTTAGTTACTTTTCT
Organism: Theobroma cacao; assembly: GCF_000208745.1. Lineage (NCBI taxonomy): Eukaryota > Viridiplantae > Streptophyta > Magnoliopsida > Malvales > Malvaceae > Theobroma > Theobroma cacao. The sequence goes on from NC_030855.1 coordinate 12,973,387, forward strand.
ATAGACATATAGATAGTTAATAAAGCTAGGCAATTGTGTGATGACTTCGTGGAGTATTATGCATGCTCAGGGAACCTAGACTAACATTGACTATCATAAAAGTAGGTAGTTAATTGATCTTGTATCCTTATAAAGCAATAACTGAAATGATAGTCCTAGGATTTAATTACATTTTTTCCTCACTATTCCTTTAACTTGCAATTCTTAGGTTAATTTAGACTTCTAGTGTAAATTTCACTTCATTTCAACAACTTGTTGCTTTTGTTGCTTGGATAAAACTTGGCTTGTTACAATTTTAGTAATTAGTAACAAATAGCAAACCAACTCCTCGAGGGATCGACAAACTCAACTCATCACTATATTACTTGTTGTGACTGTGTGCACTTGCACGTAGTCTTTGCTTGTATTTTGCATTTAATTTTAAGGACAATCCATATCACACAAGCAAAAGATTTTCATAGCAAGTTTTTGATGCCGTTGCTAGGGAGTTGTTTTCTATTTTTTTGCTAATATAAATACCAAAAAAGCTAGTCTTAATTCAAGCTTTATTTTTCTTTGTTTTTAGGTATGTAAAACCATCATTATATGAGAAGAGTGTGAAGTTTGGAATGGGTTTTGTGTGATACGAAAATAGGGGAACCTTTTCAAAGATTACTTAGACAAAATCCCCAAGACGATAAGCAAGTTGAAAGCATGGCTGGAAATTAGAGGGAACAACATGTGCAGGAGCATGAAGTAGCAAATAATACATCCTTGAGAGATTATGCACTCTTGTTGGTACAAGGTCTTCCTTCAAGTATTCGGAGACTGGCAATTCAAGCTAACAACTTTGAGATCAAGCCGGCTATTATCCAAATGATACAAACATCAGTTCAATTTGGAGGCCTACTTAACGATAACCCCAATGCTCATATTGCTAATTTTTTAGAGATTTGTGACATATTCAAGCATAATTGGGTCACCGACAATGCTATATGACTAAGGATGTTTCCTTTCTCATTGCGGGACAAGGCAGAAGTTTGGTTGAACTCTTTTCCCATAGGCTCTATTACTACTTAGGATGACCTTGCAAAAAAGTTTCTAGCCAAGTTTTTTCCTCTCGTGAAGACTGCAAAGATGAGGAACGACATCAATTCCTTCACACAATATGATTTCGAATCTTTATACAAAGCATGGGAAAGGTATAAAGACTTGCGTTAGAAATGTCCACACTATGGTCTCCCCAAGTGGTTGTAAGTGTAAACCTTCTACAATGGGCTGCTAAACTTGATTCGAACTATCATCGATGCAGCAAGTGGAGATGCTCTCATGGAAAAGTCGATTGATGATGCATATGACCTCTTAGAGGAGATGGTCTCCAACAACTATCAATGGCATTCCGAGAAGGCCTTGCTAAGAAAGGTTGCTAGTGTTCACGAGCTGGATGTTATCAATGCTCTGACAGCTCAAGTAGTTGCTCTCACTAAGAAAATTGATGCTTACAGAGTCCATTTTGTACAAAGTCCCTCTATTTCTTGTGATTATTGTAAGGATGGGCATGTTACCAATCATTATTCTATGAGTACAGAGTCAGTGCAATTTGTTGGTGAAAAGCAACAAAACTTTCCACAGTAAAATAATCCATATGCAAATACTTATAACCCAAGGTAGAGAAACCACCCAAATTTCTCTCGGGGCGGCTAGTAGGGATCTTCATCAACTTCGCTTCCACATTTTCCTTAGAGTTTTCCATAACAACCTAGACCCCCAATGCAAGAAAAGAAGCTTTCCATGGAGGAGTTACTCATGTAATACATGGCGAAGACATATGCTCTTATTCACAATCAAGTAGCCTCGTTGAAAAATCTCGAGACTCAAGTGGGGCAATTACCCAATGCTGTCAATGGTAAGCCTCATGGAACATTGCCTAGCGACACGAAGCCAAAGCCAAGAAGATAAGGAAAAGAGCATGTGAAGGCCATCACTCTTAGGAGTGGAAAAATATTGGTTAGCAGCAGTAGTAAGCAAGAAAAGCCATAAGAAAAGCTAATTGAGAATGAAGCAGTAGTTGAAAGGTTTGACAGCAAGAGCAAGTCAAAGACACATAAGTGACAAACCCACCACCTCCATTTCCTCAACACTTCCAAAAGCAAAAGTTAGATGTTCAATTTCAGAAAATTTTGAAAGTGTTCAAAAAGCTCTACATAAATATACCTTTTGCTGAAGCATAGGAGCATATGCCCTCATATGTCAAGTTTTTGAAGGATATCTTAACCAAAAAAGAAGACTTGGCGAGTATGAAACTGTGGCACCACCATAATTTAAAACAAGCTCCCACCAAAGCTCAAGGATCCGAGGAGTTTCACTATACTTTGCACTATTGGGGTTGTCACGACTCGGTACTCCCCTCGAGCCTGTGACAACCATCGCGGTATCCCGATAGACACTTATTATCCAGAATGTCAATCGGAACCTCGCAAAGCTTTAATATCAGTTTCTCATTTTCGCTGTGAGTAACCGTTGCCAAATATCATATTCTAAAAGAAGAGAAATTTCAACTACATAGGGGTATTTTGGTCATTTTTCTCAAAAATTTTGAAGCCAACTAAAAATGTAGTATGTGAGTATAAAACACATAATTCATAATCAAAAATAAGTTTAAACGTCTAAAACCTTCATTCAAAATGAAATTATGACTATTTGAATATAATAAAAATATTTAATAAAATATTCTACTTTCTTATAAAACAATATTTATAGAGTTATCGGTAAATAATTTTTGTAGCGTAAAAGCTAAATAAATTCATACATATTGTAATGCAGATAACCAAAGTATAAAATTTAATTTACAGTGACACGTGGGCCCACGAACGACCAAAAGTATCAAAAACAATAAACCTATAGTTTTTGAGGATGCAAGTCCAACTGTAGCCCTCAACAAAGTGAGCTATCTACCGACTATCCTGAGCCTGAAATGGGTGGAAAAGAGGGTGGTGAGATTATATAATCCCAGTGAGTAAACAAATACCATCTAAAATATCTAAAGGTGAGTAAATGGAGACAGATAAAATAGATTAGCATAAAAATGATTTTCAGCATTTCGAACTCATTTTAATAAGATAAAATAGATTCATTTCACCAAAATAAACAACGAGGCTTATGATTTCCTGAAAAGTTTAGCTCATGCCAAAATCATTATGATACTCAGTTATTAGGGATACCTTGGTCGAGGGCTATCCCAACCGAGTCCGTTAAGGCTGTTAAAAAGTCATGTATGCATAAATCATGTTTTTATTTTAAAAACATAGTCGTTCCTTGGCGTTGGCTGAGTTCACTCTCACGTGGTGGTTTGGCGTGAAGTGAACTCTAAAGTGTTAACCTCAGGAGTTATCCATCCTCACCTTTCATACTGAGGTAAGAATATAATAGGGTTACCGTGCCCCTCTAATAGGATGGTCCACGGAACCCGTCCATTGCAGCGACTAATATATAACCCACCAATTCAATAAAATTTGCAATAGCATGACATAGCAATTATTTTATTTTACAGCCTCTCAAGGCAAATCAACAGTTCATACATTGTTAGCACATTTACCAATTCAACCAATCATGCCAATATTATCATAAGCCATTCAATTCAAACCATGATTTATAACACAACAATTAGTCTCCAATTACTCTATTTTTAAAACCATCATTCAATTTCAAGACAATTTTATAAAATCGTTTCATTTAATCACATTTTGCTTATAAAACATAAAGATTTGCCATTTAAACTCATTTTCCATAAAATCAAAAAAATGAATTAAAATTCACTTCAGATAATCAAGATGATGATAAGGTTACTCACTATTTCGGGAGTCGAATTTCGAGTACTCTGATTCTTGATCCTCGGGTACTATCTCTTTACTTTTACCACAATTGTCACCACCTAAACATAATGCACAATAAGCCATTTACTACATATGTGCTAAATTGTTATAAAACCAATTCAGGATCTATACTAATGCATGAAATGGGATGTAAATTGTTTGGATTATCGTCCAAACACGGTGTTCTTCACACATTCAATGTGTACCTAAATAAAACGGTATTGGCCTAATTCGATCTATCACTCGATTAATTGGCCAATATGTCAAATTCAACTCCAATAATTCCATTTTTCTCCCAATACTTCAAATCACCAAACACAAGTCAAATAACATAAAATTTAGCAAAATCATCCTCACATTTCTTCTTGAGAATTTCGGCCATGGTGAGTGCATCAACACTATGATTTTTTCTACTTGATTTTCTCACCATAATTCATCATTTCCTAACCAATTCACTTGAAATAAAATCAAATCCACCATCAACACTCTACAAGGAAGATTTGGCCAATGATGAACTCATGAGGAGTATGTGAATTTCAAGCTTAATTCTTACACTTAACACCATAAACAACTAAAAACATCTATATATCTTAAAAATCTATCTAAATCATCATCAAATTCTCTCTCCTAGGGTTTGATCAGAACACTATACTTCATGATATCTTGTGATTCAACCATGGAAAATGCAAAATAATGCATAGGAAAGATAGATCACAAGCTAGAGTTAAGAAATTTCACCTTTGATGGCTTGGTTACTTGAAATCCACCAATTTTCTCTTGAATTTTCACTCTAGGGTTTTTGTTCTTTCTTTTCTTCCTTTGCTGTTGCTTTGGCCAGCCATAATGAAGAGAAATAGGCTGGTTTTGTGCTAATTTATAAGGAAAATAATAAAGAAATAAAATCTTGACACTTGTCACCTTACCATTGGTCCATTTTTAAATTCTTAACTATTAAGCTTTCTTTCTCCACCACATAAAATCCTTCAATTATCCATGATAATATTGGGTAAAATCCATGTGTTGGACAAGTGTTGGGTGGTGTAAAATTAAAATTTTGCCCTTGGGTGGCAAAATGACTATTTTACCCCTATGCTCGGAAAAATGTCAAAATTAAAATTTTTCACTTCTCAAACTCCAATTATACTCCAAATGATCAATCTTAGTCAAAAATTTCATCCAACACTCACATCTTATCCTCGGGTGGCAAAATGACCATTTTGCCCCTCAATCATGAAAATTCCAATTTGACTTTCAATCGGTCTTCGAACTCTGAATCGCTATTTTAAGTCATTCTAGGGTTTTAAAATTCTCAATTTCATCTTAAAATTTCTATTTGGACTAGTTCGAGGCTTAATTCAACCTAATTGTACCATTTGGTACATTACCGTCCTTCAACGATTTTCAAGGTACCTCAGTAAGCAAACATGCATTCTTATGTAGGAATGGCATAATAAACATATTGTAGAGCTGGACTTGACAGGGATATTGTTCTTTGCTAAGGCTTTAAGTGACTTGAGGGCCAACATAAATTTGATGCCTTTGTCAATTTATCAGAAGTTAATATTGAGGGAAATCAGGCCAACCACGGTGACACTACAACTAGCTAATCGCTCTTTCACATATCCTTGATGGATTGTGGAGGATGTGTTAGCCAAGGTGGATAAATTCATTTTCTCGGTGGATTACATTGTTCTTGACATGGAGGAAGATCGAGAGGTACCAATCATACTTGGGAAACCCTTTTTATGCACTGCTAGAGCTCTTATTGATGTAGAGAAATGGAGCTTACATTGAGAGTTCAAGTGTAACATTTAATATTTTTTGAACTCTAAAGTTTCCCAATGACCATGATTTGCGATAAGTGTTGTCAATAGTGTCACCCATGAGGTATTTGAGGAAAGTTACCCCCATGACCCTTTAGAGGCATGTACAGTAGCTAGTTCCGAGAGAGAGGATGTTGATTTTGTTGAATGTGTGAAATTATTGGATGCATCTTCTTAAGTATTGAGGACACCGTTTGAAGCTTTTGATTTTTCTGCTATATCATCACTAATAAAGCCATCCATTAAAAAGCCTCATACATTGGACCTTAAGTCATTACCTTTAAATTTGAGGTATGCATTCCTTAGTAGTTCATCAACTATTCCAGTTATTTTTTCCTCTGCACTTACTAACTTGCAGGAAAAGAAACTTTTGAGAGTATTGAGGGAGCACAAAAAAGATTTAAGATGGACTATTGCAAATATAAAAAGGATTAGCCCTTCCATTTGCATGCATAAAATCCTTTTGGAAGAAGATCACCACACTTCCATTGAGCACCAAAGAAAACTCAATCCCATTATAAAAAAAGTGGTGAAAAAAAAAATCATCAAATGGTTGGATGCTTATATCATCTACCCCATCTTGGGCAGCTCATGGGTGAGCCCAATATAATGCACCTTGAAAAAAGGTGGGATGACTGTGGTCCTCAATTTGAACAATGAGCTTACCTCAATGAGGACGATGACTGGTTAGCTAGTATGTATGGATTACAGAAAGCTCAACCGAGCAATAAGAAAAGGTCACTTCCCACTTCCCTTTATTGATCAAATGTTGGACCGCTTGGTTGGTAAGGAATTCTACTGCTTTTTATATGGTTACTTGGGTTACAACTAGATTGCAATTGCTCCTAATGACCAAAAGAAGACTACTTTTACTATCCTTATGGCACTTTTGCCTTTAAAGGATGCCTTTTGGTTTTTACAATGCTCTAGCAACTTTTCAAAGATGCATGATGTGTATTTTTTCTAATATCGTTGAAAGATGTCTTGAAGTGTTTATGGATGATTTTTTTTGTGTTTGATAATAATTTTGAAGATTGCCTTTTGAACCTTGCTAGGGTCCTTCAACGGTGTGAAGAGACTAACTTAGTGTTGAACTGGGAGAAATGTCATTCCATTGTTCAAGAAGGCATTGTGTTGGGGCACAAAGTTTTGAACAGAGGCTTGGAGGTTGACAAAGCCAAAATTAAGATAATTGAGAAGCTTCCACCACCGACTTCAGTGAAAGGCATTAGAAGCTTTTTAGGTCATGCTGGTTTTTATAGGAGGTTCATTAAAGATTTTTCGAAAATTTTCAAACCTTTGTACAATTTGGTAGAGAAAGATGTCCCAGTTAAATTTGACGATGCATGTCATGCTGCATTTTTAGAATTGAAAAAGAAATTGGTATCTACTCCTATCATTGCAGTTCCTAACTAGAATTTTCCTTTTGAGTTGATGTGTGATTCTAGTGATTATGCTATTGGGGAAGTACTAGGCCAAAAGAAATCTTGAATTTTTCATTCTATTTATTATGCAAGCAAAACATTGACTGAAACTCAAATGCACCACACTACCACTGAAAAAGAATTGTTAGCTGTAGTATTTGCATTTGATAAGTTTCGTTCTTACTTGGTTGGCATTAAGGTTATTGTGTACATTGATCATTCCACAATTAAGTATTTGATTGCCCAAAAAGATGCCAAACCAAGGTTGATTAGATGGATCCTACTACTACAAGAGTTTGATCTAGAGATCCATGACAAAAAGGGAACAAAAAATCAAGTAGCAGACCACCTCTCAAGATTGGAGACTGAGCATCAAGGTAAGGATGCAACCTTCATCAAAAAGACTTTCCTGGATGAACAAATTAATTCCTTGGTATGTTGACTTTGTGAATTATCTAGTAAGCAACATCATTCCCCCATATTTAAATTTCCACCAAAAAAAGAAATTTTTGCATGATGTTAAATCTTATATGCGGGACAAGCTTTTCTTGTTTAAGTAATGTAAAGATCAAATTTTTAAAAAATGTGTTCTAGAAGAAAAAGTTCAAAGCGTGCTTCATCATTGCCATTCTTCAGATTATGAAGGACACTTTGGAGGAACAAGAACTACTGCTAAAGTCCTCCAATCAAGTTTGTATTGGCCTACATTGTTTAAAGATGCTTACAAGTTTGCTTTGCATTGTGATAGGTGCCAAAGAGTGGTCAATATCTCAAGGCGACATGAAATGCCTTTCCACAACATGCTAGAAATAGAAATTTTTGATGTGCGGGGTATTAACTTCATGGGTTCGTTCATATCTTCATTCAACAATAAATACATCTTGCTTGTCGTAGATTATGTCTCCAAATGGGTTGAAACGACAACCTTTCCTCACAATGATTCTAAGGTGGTGATGAAGCTCATCAAGAGGAACATTTTCACTTGATTTGGTACTTCAAGGGCAATTTAGTGATGAGGGGAGTCACTTTTGCAACAAATATGTTGATGTACTTCTTGTGAAATATGGAGTTAAACACAAGGTTGCAACTGCGTACCATCGTCAAATTAGTGGCCAAGCAGAAGTTTTCAATAGAGAAATCAAAAGGATTTTCGAGAAAACGATTTGTCCCTCAAGAAAGGACTAGACAAGAAGATTGAATAATGTATTATGGGCCTATCGGACCGCTTACAAGACACCAATTGGCATGTCTCCATACAAGTTAGTCTTTGGAAAAGCTTGTCATCTACCGGTGGAACTTGAGCATAATGCTTATTGGGTAGTGAAGAAATTAAATTTGATCTACAAGTAGCAAGTGAGAAAAGGTTGTTGAAATTAAATGAACTTGATGAATTTTGCCTTCAAGCTTACGAGAATGCCAAATTGTATGAGGAGAAAGCAAAGCAATGGCATGATGAAAAGATAGTGGAATGAAGCTTTGAGCCAAGTCAATCGGTGTTGCTTTATAATTCTTGCTTGAAATTTTTCCTGGGGAAACTAAAATCAAGATGGTCTGGGCTTTTTTTTGTTTCAAAAGTTTCTCCGCATGGTGCTGTGGAAGTGATGGATAGTAAGACAAATGAAACATTCAAGGTTAATGGGCAATGGTTGAAGCACTAGTTTGGAGGGAACGTTGATCATTAACGTTCATCCATCCACCTAGCTGACGCTCACTAAGCTCTCAAAAAGTCCTGCTAAAGACTTTAAAGTGAGCGCTTCTTGAAAGGCAAACCAAGTTCTTTACACTTAGTTCTCTTATTTTAACGTTTAATCATTACGTTATATAATGTTTTACACTTTTGTTCTTTATTTCTTCCATTTTTTTATTGATACTATCACTTTTAGTTTTATTTAGTTCTCATTTTCATACACAGAGGCATAGTTTTGGTCTGGTTTATTTAAATTTTGTCAGGAAAAATAAGGGCAACACAAAAAAATTTTCATAGTAACGAACTTTCATTCTTGTTATAGCCAGTTTTGAAGCACAAAATTTGGGCAAAATAGAAAGTTTTTCGTTGCAAGGAACTCCCATTCTCATTGTAGTGAAAGTAGTGCAAAAAAAAGTTTGAGAAACAAAAAGTTTCTCACTGCAACGAGAAAAAGTGCAAAAATATGTGTGAGAAACAAAGAGTTTCTCACTGTAGTGAGAATGAAATCTAGCTACCACAAGATTTTCATTTAAAAAGTTCAAAAAACAAAAAGTTTCTTGCTGCAGTGAGAACCTTTACTCACTGCAACGAAATCTGGCACCCAAAATTACCCTTGACTCGAGAGTTTCTCGCTGCGATGAGATTTCGAGCCTTCCCACTACAAAAGCTACGTTTTCCCCCTTCTCTCCCATTTTCTCAAATTTCAAACCTTAACCCCTTTCTCCCTCTCCAAAATCTTCTCTCATAAACTCAAAATTCCCTCACACCTTTGACAAAATCATCACAAATCATCAAATGCTTGCCACCAAATTCAAGGTTTGAGGATTTTAATCAAGGGTTCTTCATCAAAATACACAATTTGGGTAAGCTACTCTCTAGTCTTTTCCTAAATTTTTGATTTTTAAGAAAGTGATTGTGTTGGAGACTTTGGTAACTAATTCTTATTAGGCTTTAGTTATTTTCAAGAGTAATGGTAAAATCTTTGAAATCATGTGGAGTTTTTTCAATGAGATTGGAGAATTTTGATGATTGTTGATTTGGGATATTGCCAATTGTTTGCACATTATATCGCATTTGATAGTTTTTTGCTCATTGGTAATTTTTTAAGGGTGCTAGATGGAAATTTTGAGAGAGTTGTTGATTGTGGTTTATTGTTATAAAAAATTTGGTGATTATTGGGTATTAGGTAGTGCTAGACTTGAATTAGGAGTTGTGAATTGGATAATTTTGAGAGAACCATAGCCCCAAAAAGAGCTTGGATGAGCAATGTTGGGTTTGATAGAATCAAATTTGTGTTAGCTGAGGCTTTACATAGACATACACAATCCTTGCTACACAAATCTCTAGTATCTGAAACAAGGATTGATCTGCCCCATATCTGTTATAGCCATATTTCAGATATAATTGAAAAAATGAGATGGGAAACCTTTTGTGCATAACTCGAGGCTGCAGTTATTCTTGTAGGTAGGGAGTTTTATGCCAATGTAGTAGAACATGAAAATGGAGTGGCATTTTGTAGAGGAAAGAGAGTACCATTTGACAGCCACACCATTAATAGGTTCTACGGTACCCCAGATTTAGAGAATGATAAGTACACACAGTACATTAATGGGGAGGTGGACTTAGAAGAGGTAATTAGCTTGTTAGGCAACCTTAGGACCACATGAAGATTAGCTAGGGGGTTCTAGCAACATTTAAGGCAAGTGCTCTCAAGATTGAATATAAGGTTTATCTCTAATTCGTTTCAGCCAAGATGTTGCCAATCAAATATATAAGTGATGCGACCAAAGACCGAGCCGTCTTAATATATGCCATCCTCTCAGGTAAGTCCCTTAACATTGGTCAATTAATTTTCACTAACATTCTACACACTGTTGGTTTTAGTAGGGATAGCCTATGGTATCCATTGCTCATCACCGCTTTGTGCAAACAAGCGAGAGTACAATGGAGCCAAGATGAGGAAATCATGCAACCAAAAGCTCCATTTAGACAGTGAGATTGTACAGAGGATGCAAATCCATCAACCATAAGCTACTGGTGCAAGTTCATCCGGTTCGCCAAGACCTTCATCTAGTAGCAGACAAATTACAATGCCACAAGAAAATGAACCGCTTAAAGCGACAAATGGGGAACATGGAGCAGGTGTTACGAGCTATTGCAAGGCACATAAGGATGGATATGGCAAATTTCCCACAACCAACAGAGGACACAACTAATGATGAGGACGAAGAGGAGAACAACGAATCTTTTTGAAGGGAGTACTCTTTCCTTAACTTTTATTAACATTGGGGACAATGTTAAATTTAAGTTTGAGGGGAGTTTTAAAATTAAAAAAAAAAACCTTTGCTTTTATATTTCTTGTTTTTATGTGCTTGTTATAGTTTTTGCTTTTAAACTTCAAGTTAGTAAGTTAGGTTGTTTAATTTCTAAAAATGTTGGATTTAATAATTCATTGCACCAATAGTTTAGATTTACTTGTCCAATGAAAAAAAATAGTTACCTTTTATTCTTATGCTTTTAGTGAATACGAATATTGAGTGAGTATTGTGTTGATCTGTATTACTAAGCATCATTGTAAATTGTGTTTTGCCACCTTATTGAGCACATGTTTTTTGCTTTAACTAATTGTGATCACTTAGAGAATGTTTATGCAAACGTGAAGTTTTGAATAAAATCTTGAGTTTTAGAATTTGTTTTAGTTTCTCTCAAGGCAAAATCTAAGGCTATATTTAATTAAGGAGATGACTTAGGCCATCTTTGGATCGATTGAGCTTTTTGAGCTTACCATATGCAATTATATCCTTAGTCACCCTTGTTTGACCTAATTTTTTTCCTTTCTTTTATTAAACACTTAGTAAAAAGCCTTAACCTATAAATAAAATTTTCACTTTAACGCCCATCACTCCTAAGTGCACAAATTATTTTTAAGAGATGCTTTGAGCTTAGAAATGGTGAAAAAAGTAGAGAAATGAAATTGGAGTAAAAAAAAAAAGTTGTACAGAAATTCACCCCACTACTTACCATAAAATGACATAAGTTTGGAGGTGCCAATAAAAAAAAAGAAAAAAAATGAAAAATCTAAAAACAGAATAAAGTGTTTGATGAATTAAAAGAATGATGAATTGAAGAAAAAGGGTGTGATTAGAAGAAATGCAAAGCAAAGCTTTCTAGAGATCCTAGAATAATCATGTGCTTAGGGTGACTTGAACTACATTTTATCCCTCATCATACCTTAACCCCAGCAAGTCATTGCAAGCTAGATAAAGTCCAAAGAATCTTTAATTAAGTGTTAGCTTGCATTAGTGGACAGAGAAATGAAGAGCAAACTTATGAAACTCTTGACTAATTTAAATTCTTGCATGAGCATAAACTAATCCAAGTGACATGATGTGTTTTGCAAGGAATTTTACACACACATGGTAAACTAATTGAAAAAGAGCTTGCAATTTTGTTGATACAAGAACTTGAACAAGATTTGTGATTTGCTATGAGCTTAGAAAATAAGGCAACTTACGAGGAATTTAAAGGTAATCTTTGAGTTGGTGCAATGAATTTGTCATTTAATGTTTTTAGTTCTCATGGGTCTTTTATTTTTTCAAGTTTTGCTCGAGGACTAGCAAAATTTTAAGTTTGGGGGTGTGATAACTGTATTATATAGATTTATCATATACACCTTTGGAGTATGAATTTTTCTAAGTCTTTTAGTTTTTTTTTTTTTTTTGTAATCCTTAGGAAATTTCTATGCTTTTTAGTAGTAGTTTAATTTATATGGTGTCAATTTCCATTTATGAAATTTTAACTTAATTTCTTATCAAAATCCCTTATTTTAACCTTTGATTATTTAATCCCTTAACGTTGAAAGAGATGCAAGGACTTGGAGCATAAATGTAAAGGATGGTGCAAGTGGGCTTAAAAGGCAACTGAACATGTTGCAATGTTTGGAGCATAAGTCGAGCTACAGAAGTCCGATCGAGGTGAATATTGAACCATTGGAAAGCTAAAAGGACGAGCTATAAGTTTGGTGTGTAACACTTTACCTAGATTAAAGGGAATCATGGCCAACAATGAAGTTAAATAGTGAGGACTGCAGTAGATTGAACAGAGCAAGTTAGAGAGTTTCTCACTGCAGCGAAAATCTATTCTCATTGCAACAAGAAACAAGGCAGAATTAAGCCCCCAAGTCAAAGAGTTTCTGCTACAGCGAAAATGGATTTTCGCTACAGCGAGAAATGAGAAACTCTCTGACTTGCTCTGTGCAGTCTACTGCAGCCTTCATTTTTCATCTTCATTGTTGCCATGATTCCTTCTGATCTAGGTGAAGTGTTGAACACTAAAGTTATAGCTTGTCCTTTTGGCTTTTCATTGGTTCAAGATTCACCTCGATCAAACTTCTACAACTCAATTTGACACCCATAACTATATGTCATTTTATGGTAAGTAATGGGGTGAATTTTTGTACAACATTTTTTTTTACTCCAATTTCATTTCTCTACCTTTTTCACCATTTCTAAGCTCAAAGCATCTCCTAAAAATAATCTATGCACATAGGAGTGATGGGAGTTAAAGTGCAAATTTTATTTATAGGTTAAGGCTTTTTACTAAGTGCTTAATGAAAGAAAGGAAAAAAAAATTAGCTCAAACAAGGGTTACTAAGGATATAATTGCATATGGTAGGCTCAAAAAGCTCAATCGATCCAAAGATGGCCAAAGTCATCTCCCTAACTAAGTGTAGCCTTAGATTTCCCCTCGAGAGAAACTAAAACAAATTCTAAAACTCAAGATTTTATTCAAAACTTCACATTTGCATAAACATTCTCTAAGTGATCACAATTAGTTAAAGCAAGAAACATGTGCTCAATAAGGTGGCAAAACACAATTTACAATGATGCTTAGTAATAGAGATCAACACAATACTCACTCAATATTCATATTCACTAAGAGCATAAGAATCAAAGGCAACTATTTTTCTTCATTGGACAAGTAAATCTAAACTATTGGTGCAATGAATTATCAAATCCAACATTTTTAGAAATTAAACAGCCTAACTTACTAACTTGAAGTTTAAAAGCAAAAACTATAACAAGCACATAAAAGCAAGAAATATAAAAGCAAAGTTTTTTAAAAAATTTTAAAACTCCCCCCAAACTTAAATTTAACATTGTCCCCAATGTTAATAAAAGTTAAGGAAAGAGTACTCCCTTCCAAAAAGATTCGTTGTTCTCCTTTTCGTCCTAGTCATCAGTTGTGTCCTCTGTTGGTTGTGGGAAATTTGCCATATCCATCCCCATTTGCTCTGCGATAGCTCGTAACATTTGCTTCATGTTCCCCATTCGTCACTCTAAGTGGTTCATTCTTAGTGGCATTGTAATTTGTCTGCTGTGAGACAAAGGTCTTGGCAGAATGGATGAACTTGCACCATTAGCTTGTGGTTGATGGATTTACATCTTCTGTACAATCCCACTATCTAATGGAGCTTTTGGTTGCATGATTTTGTCATCTTGGCTCCATTGTACTCCCGCTTGTTTGCATAAAGCGGTGATGAGCAACGGATACCATAGGCTATCCCTACTAGAACCAACAGTATGTAGAATGTTAGTGAAAATTAATTGACCACTGTTAAGGGACTTACATGAGAGGATGGCAAATATTAAGATGGCTCGGTCTTTGGTCACATCACTTGTATGCTTGATTGGCAACATCTTGGCTGAAACGAAATGATGCCAATCCTTATATTGACTCTTGAGAGCATTTGTCTTGAACGTTGCTAAAACCCCCCTAGCTAATCTCCATGTGGTCCCAAGGTTGCCGAATAAGCTAATTACCTCCTCCAAGTCCACCTCCCTATTAATGTATTGTGTGTACTTATCATTCTATAAATTTGGGGTACTATAGAACCTATTAAAGGTGTGGTTATCAAATGGTACTTTCTTTTTTCTGTAAAATGCCACTCCATGTTCATGTTCTACTACATTGGCATAAAACTTCCTAACTACAGGAATGATTGCTACCTCGGGTTGTGCACAAAAGGTTTCCCATCTCCTTTCCTCAATTATATCCAAAATATTGCTATAACGGATATGGGGCAAATCAATCCCTCTTTCTAGTACTAGAGATTTGTGTAGCAAGGATTGTGTGTGTCTATGTAAAGCCTCAACTAACACAAATTTGGTTCTATTAAACCTAGCATTGTTTGTCCTAGCACTTTTTGGGGCCATGATTCTCTTAAAATTATCTAATTCACAACTTCTAATTCAAGTCTAGCACTATCCAATACCCAATAATCACTAAATTTTTATCACAATAAGCCACAATCAACAACTTTCCCAAAATTTCCTTCTAGCACCCTTAAAATATTACCAATGAGCAAATAACTATCAAATACCATATAATGTACAAAAAAATGGCAATATCCTAAATCAACAATCATCAAAATTCTCCAATCCCATTGTAAAAGCTCCACATGATTTCAAGGATTTTACTATTACTCTTAAAAATAACTAAAGCCCAATAAGAATTAGTCACCAAAGTCTCCAACACAATCACTTTCTTAAAAATTGAAAATTTGGGCAAAAACTAAAGTGTAGCTTACCCAAATTCTATATTTTGATAAAGAGCCCTTGATTAAAATCCTCAAACCTTTAATTTGGTGGCAAGCATTTAATGATTTGTGAAGATTTTGTCAAAGGGTGTGAGGGAATTTTGAGTTTGTGAGAGAGGATTTTGGAGAGAGAAAGGGGTTAAGGTTTGAAATTTGAGAAAATGGGAGAAAAAGGGAAAAACGTAGCTTTTATAGTGAGGGGGCTCAAAATCTTGCTGCAGCGAGAAACTCTCGAGTCAGGGGCAATTTTGGGTGCCAGATTTCGTTGCAGCGAGTAAGGGTTCTTGTTGTAGTGAGAAACTTTCTGTTTTTCAAACTTTTTAAATGAAAATCTCGCTGCATCTAGATTTCATTCTCGTAGCAACAATAAACTTTCTATTTCTCACACGTTTTTTTACACTTTTTCTCACTGCAATGAGAATGAATTTTCGCTACAGTGAAAAACTTTCTGACTTGCTATGTGTAGTTTGCTACAGTCGTCACTCTTCAGCTTCATTGTTGGCCATGATTGTTTCTGATCTAGGCGAAATGTTGAACATAAAAGTTATAACTCGTCCTTTCGGCTTTCCATTAGTTTAAGATTAACCTCGATCGGACTTCTGCAACTCAATTTGACACCCCCAAACTTATGTCATTTTATGGTAAGTAGTGGGGTGAATTTCTGTACAACTTTGTTTTTTTACTCCAATTTCACTTATCTACCTTTTTCACCATTTCTAAGCTCAAAACATCTCCTAAAAATAATCTATGCACTTAGGAGTGATGGGCATTAAAGTGGAAATTTTATTTATAGGTTAAGGCTTTTTCCTAAGTGTTTAATGAAATAAAGGAAAAAATTTGGCTCAAATAAGGGTGACTAAGGATATAACTATACATGGTAGGCTCAAAAAGCTCAATCGATCCAAAAATGGCCTAATTCATCTCCCAAATTAAGTTTAGCCTAGGATTTTGCCTCGAGAGAAACTAAAACAAATTCTAAAACTCTATTTTATTCAAAAATTCACATTTGCATAAACTTTCTCTTAAAGATCACAATTAGTTAAAGTAAGTATTTCCTAAGCATTTTACAAACTAAAGTTACTTCACTATCCATTCACGTTTTAAAATACAAAAAATTAAGTCTTAATCATCCATGCTTGCTACAACATGCAACCTTTAATTCCTTGTGTAGCTATATTTGGCCAAAAATGGCTATTTGGAATTCCATAGCAATAATTACCTAAGGTAGTTCCAACTTCCAACATCTCTTGTGCTAGAGCTTGTGCGTTCAAAAGAAAATACAACTTGAAGGCCTTGGTTCTAAATGCTAACTGATAGAGTCAAAATATCTTCATCGAAATCCAACCCATTAAGCCAGCTATAATATGTCTCCTTCATAAACTCAAAATCCATAAGAACCTTAGCATTCATCCTAGTTGGTTCACCTTCACCATCCACATGATGTCCATAATTTCAGTTACTTAATAGAGTCATGGAGTTAGAAGCAGCACAAGTATTAGCCCCCATAAATATGTGTGAAGTAGTTACAACTTAGTCAGAATCCATATTTAGGATTGCCTTTTCACCGTACATTATGGCAAGCATCATCTAAAACCCGTACTCAACTTGTTGGTAATAAAGCAACAAATGAGACAATAAGCATAAATTTGAATAAACATTGATATTATCATAAAAGCAAGTAAAAATGAATCCAAACTATTCCAACTACACAATAGCATCTACCATAATCCTAGAGTAAAAATTCTAACTCAATATGTTCAAGAGGAAAATACACATTTTAGCAAAGTAAAACATTATTCTACACAAATAGTTAGAGAGAGAAAATCAAATCTAGAGTGAGAAAATTATTTGTCGTAGCTTTTTGATCCTCCATCTCTTGATTCCTCTTCTTTTTTTTCTTTTTTGTTCTCGCCTCTTTTTACCCAAAATGGTCTCTCAGAATCCTCTTATTTCTCAGCTCAAAAATATCTATTTATTGCCCCCTCTTTTTTAGCTTGACCTAGAAACCCGTGTAGGAATATTCATTAAATGACGTGTTCTCGCTGCAATGAGAATGGATTTCCGCTTTAGTGAAAATTCTTTTGACTTAAGTTTCATTTTGCCTTGTTTCCTGCTGCAGCCAACTTGCATTCTCGCTGCAGTGAGAAACTCTTTAACTTGGGGGCTTAATTCTCTCTTGTTTCTCACTGCAACAAGAATGGATTTTCATTGCAGCGAAGAAACTCTCTAACTTACTCTGTGCAGTCTGCTATAGTCCTCACTCTTTAGCTTCATTATTGGCCATGACTTTTTTTGATCTGGCCGAAGTGTTGAACCAAAGTTAAAGCTTGTCCTTTTTGTTTTCCATTGGTTCAAGATGCACCTTGATCGGACTTCTGCAGCTCGATTTATGCTCTAAACAATGCAACATGTTCATTTGCCTTTTTAAGCCCATTTGCACCATCCTTTGCATTTATGCTCCAAGTCTTTGCATCTCCTTCAACATTAAGAGATTAAATAATCAGAGGTTGCAATGAGGGATTTTAACAAGAAATTAAGCTAAAATTGCAAAAATGGAAATTGACACCGTATAAGTTAAACTACTACTAAAAAGCATAGAAATTTCCTAAAGATTACAAAAAAAAAAAACTAAAAGACTTAGCAACATTCATGCTCCAAAGGTGTATATGATAACTCTATATAATAGAGTTATCTGTTGCTTCTAACTTCATGGCTTTGTTGAGTAACTAAAATTTGTGGACATCATGTGGATGGTGAAAGTGAACCAACTAGGATGAATGTTGAGGTTCCTGTGGATTTTGAGTCTATAAAGGAGACAACTTATAGTTGGCTTAATGGGTTGGATTTCGATGAAGATATTCTGACTCTATCGTTAGCATTTAGAACCAAGGCCTTCAAGTTGTATTTTCTCTTGAGTGCATAAGCTCTAGCAGAAGAGGTGTTGAAAGTTGGAACACGTGCAGGTCATAGTGCCTTATTATTCTAAAGGAAATAAAAGATGTATATTTTTTAAGGAACAAAAAGTTGATGTCATTTTAAGACATTTTTTAAGGAAATAAAAGGTAGATATTCAAACGATGTTTGTTTGAGGCTTTTAGATAGCAATGTTTTATTATTTTGAAGGAAATAAAAAGTGGATATTAAAACATGTGCTCACTATTTTTTAGCTCTCCGAGGGGATTTCATATTAATTTTTTTCTCTTTTGGGCCAATAGCATTCAATTCTCTACTCTACCAAATTTTTTTTCTCTTTATGCATGGAGAGTAATTTTTTTTCGAAGATCATCAAATGGATTTCATTGATAATGAGGGAAGATTTTCCCTCTATAACTTACAACTGTAAAAAAATAACCCAAACCATGAGAAAAATTGATCAGTAAGCAAGTTGCCTTATAAACAAGTATCCTTCTCAAAATCCCAACAAAAAGTATGGAGAAGAAAATAAAATCTTAGAAAAACAGAACCTTCTTTTATTTTATTTTTTTTGTGGAAATCAAAAATCATACACAACAAAATGCATGATAAACTCCAACTGAATTAGAAAGCAAGATCCCAGTTGGAAATTCAAAAATCAAAGAAAAAAATAACAAAATACATGTGGACCGTACTCCATCCCCATTAAAATGAAAGACAAAAACTAACATGTACATAATTTAAAGTTCTCATCTAAATAAAAAACCTAAAAAAATGGAACCTTTTGACTTCTTTCTGTGATGATTTTAGTGCAAGCAACCTTTACCTTAATTATGACTTCCTCCTTTTCTTCTTTCACTCTAGATGCATAAGCATGAAAAACGGCACATCCTACAAAATACACAAAAAAGAAAATAGTAAATGCAAAAATAATTGCGTCAAAATTCTGCCACAAACAAAAATAGTATAATATTTGAGATTCAATGAAAATTGGAGCAAATAATAAATGATAACTAGAGTGTTAGTGCAGTAAGCCATATGCAATACATACCAAGAGGAGGATGAATTGAAATTTTAAAATTCCTTTGCAAGCTTAATGAAAAATAACCTTTTTTTTAAAAACAAATTTTCTTCTTGTGTCAAAAGCAAAGCAAGTGATTTTCTTTGAAGAAAATATCAATAATAAATCACAAAGAATAAAGGTAAATCAAGACACAAGGATTTTTATAGTGGTTCTGCTTTTTCAAATGCTTACATCCACTCTCTTGGCTCATCAAGGAATTTCAAATCCACTAAAGAAATCTTGCTTTTAACAAGATCAAGTGATAACCTTTACAATGGTTTTTTCAACAAAGCAGGCAATAACCCTTACACTTGCTTTTTAATGGGATCAAGCAATAACCCTTACATTTGTTTTTTAACAAAATCAAGCAATAAACACCGACTTTTTAATGGGATTAAGCGATAACCCTCATACTAACTTTTAAAGGTTGAGTTAGAACCTTTACAAATGTGTGTACAAAACAATAATAACAAAGATTTGCCTCACAAAAATCGAGTGCGAAAAGTTTAAGCTTTGGTGTACAAATAGAATAAATAACTCACAAATATCAGCTCAAAGATTTGCAAGTGAATGAGCTTGGATGGCTTTTGAATGCTTGAGGGAAGAATAAGATGATGTTTAGAGAGGTGTAAAGATTTTGAATTCTCTCTCTAAGATTTTTCAAGTTTTTCTTTGTCTTCTCTTACTTCAAAATGAGTCAAGGGTGGTCTTTTTTAGTCTTAAAGATGTTTGGAGCCATTAGACACAAGTTTGAATCAGATAAGGCTATTGACGTGCTCTTAGAATCAACTACCGTGCTTCTAGAGTCGACTATGATTCCTCAAAATCTTGAATTAGGGCTTCCATACTAGATTCTTGAGGTCTTCTACTTGATCCACTCTCAGAAGCTTGAGTTTTTCGAAGTTTGGCTCAGTGTAGTCGATTATAAATGCTTGAGGGTCGACTATGGCTTCTCAAATCATTGATTCTTGCAAGTGTTTTGCCTCAGGGTTGACTATGGCTACTTTAATCTCAAATTATGCTTGTATTCTATCTCAAGGTCGACTATAGCTTCTACAAGGTCAACTATGCCTTTTATACTTCACAATTTGAGCTTCTTTAGGGCCGACTCTTCCCTTGTGTATTCAAGATTCCTTGACTTTTTGGCTCTTCACTTCAGTTATTTCTTCCTTGCTTCTTCCTTATAATCAATTATCAATCAAAGCATGTTTGCTCTATACTTTCTCAAGCTAAAGACTCATTGTTTTAAAAAGCTTTGTGATGTTTTCTAAGCTTGCATGGCTTTTCAAACATGTTGTTAGATCTTATGAGGTTGAAAAATATGATTTAGAAAATTTCAAATGCTTGTCATTAAAGCTAAGATATCATACAATTTTGTCAAATCAAAATATAAGATATCTTAATGCTAACATAAAGTTACCATAAATGGAGATAAAGAATGAAGGATAAATGCTTTGCAATAGTGAATATGGAAGGGTAGATACTCTGCAACAGTTTTTTTTTTTTAGCAAATGCTCTGCAAAAGGTTTTTTTTCTTAGCAAGCTTCATAAAGTGAAGGAAATAAAAGCTAAAATACGCAAGATGATAGAGTCTATGCTGCTACTCACGTGCCTATTCCTAGACTTAATGTTTTCATATCATGTCTGATAACTCTATAATATAAAGTTATTTGGACTTAATTTTGATAATAATTTAGCAAAATTCTTGTAGTAATATATAAAAATTAATTATGTTTTATTTTATTATTTTAAGTTAGTTAATTAGGTGAATCAATCTAATCCTAGTTAATATTGTGTTTAAATTGATGGTTATGTGCCTAAGATAAGTTGTTATTGATATATTTATTGCTATGTAGGTGTTGATTGAAGAAAGACTTTTAATGAAAGAACAAGAGAAATTTTGAGATACGACTTCTACTACACATGTCTTTGTATTTTAACCATAACTTTCTTGACCAAACTCCAAATGAGGTGATTCTTAGACCATTGTAAAGTTAAAAGAAAATTATAGAATTTTATGTTTACCAATTCACCTAGTTCGATCTGGACGGTAGTAAAAACACCTTATCAAAATTGAAGCACTACAATAGTCCTGAATAGAAAAATTAAATCACAATTTTTGTAAATTAAATGGTTGAGGCTGCAGTCTTGGTGAAAGTAGGTCACAGTTCATGTAGTTTGATGAGAAAATCCTAGTTAGAATTGACTTATTTTTTCACCCAACTTAGCCCAACTTCAAAGCCTTATTAAAGCAACCTTGTAGAGGATTTTTAGAGGAACAAAAAACAAAAGATTTAAAGCTAAGATTCAGCCACAAAATCATTGAAGAAAAGTGTCATTAGAGTTGAGAAGAAATTGAACAACGCAAGAAGATTTAGAGATCACGATTTCAACTCTTGGAGTTTCTTTATTCTTTTTGTCATTCTTTGTTTTTCTTAGTTTGGTTTCAATGTTTAAACTTTATTTGATGATGACTTGTGACATTTTGGGGAACTAATTTAGTTATCTAAGATTATGATTAAACTCAGTACATATTCTGGATTATTTATCTTTCTTTTGCTTATGTTTGATGATTTTAAGTTGTTTATTCTATTTTGTTCTTAATGCTTCTAATTGCCTAATCATCAATTAGATTGAATTGAAAACTTAAGTTAAACCTTGACGAAGTAGATTTAGGGTACACTTTTAATAGAATAGCTTATAATTGAATGCACTTAGTTAATTAGGTGTTTTGATTTGCATACAGGGTAGATATACACCTATAAGCCATATGTAGCCAAAATTAGAACATGAACGTAATGAATTTTTCTTCAATTTAATTTGCATAGACATATAGTAAGTTAATTAGGAGAGATATTTTTATGAGAAACTCGATAGAGACTTACAAATAATTTAGGACTCTAGGTTAATAACGTAATCTATTTAAGTAAGTTAAGATAGAGATATAGTATTCAAATGAAATATTAAGAGCTAACATGATTTTAGATTTAGTAGTTGATTGAGTTTTTTTCACAAAAAACAAATTTACCAATTAATTTTATTTTTGTTTTAGTTTGTTAGATTTAATTTTGATTTTTAATCATTTAAATTTAAGGTGTGTTAATTTAGTAGTTAACAGTAAGAATTAATTTAATTTTCTGTAGGATTGACACTCTACTTTTCACTATATTGCTTGTTTAATGACACGTGCACTTATGTGGATAATCCAATAACAATGTCCTCTGATACCATTTTAAGTGTAAACTAAAAAAAAAAAAAAACCCCATGCTACACAATGGGTTTGTAAAATTGTTTAACCACTTGATGTTAAAAATTGAGGATTGATGTTAAAAACTGTAAATATTTTGATTAATATAGTAAAATAAATATATTTTAGATCTCACTGATTGACATTTGATTGTGTACAAATAACATTTGTTGAGCAATTTAAGCAAAATATGGAGCATGTTACAATATTTAATGCAAAGAAGTCAATATATTTTTTCCATTTAGTAGCAAACGAACAGAGCATTACGTGTTTATGGTACTAGGTACAATCAAAGGGTAATAACTTGCAAATCCGAGACTTCTAAAGCCTTCTACAGAACTTACAAATAGAATTTTCATAATAGATATCATGAGGACAATGCTGTAGATGTTAGATAGAGAGAAACAAAGCATCCAGCAATTCCACCAACAGACTAACTTATTGTATACATAACTCATGCCACCTTAACTAACCACTCCCATAGCTCTACCATTGAAGATGTTAAGCCCGACCTTATAAAGTACTTGCCATGTCCTTCATGTGATTGACAATATGCTTGCATACTTGGAAAACCCCGAAAAATCGTCAAAAGTCAATATTGTACCAAATGGTACTATTAAGTTGAATTAAGTCTCGAACTAGTCTAAAAAGAGTTC
Source organism: Theobroma cacao (assembly GCF_000208745.1). Classification (NCBI taxonomy): domain Eukaryota; kingdom Viridiplantae; phylum Streptophyta; class Magnoliopsida; order Malvales; family Malvaceae; genus Theobroma; species Theobroma cacao. Next base: position 12,996,649 of record NC_030855.1, read on the forward strand.
TTAAGATGAAATTGAGAATTTTAAAACCCCATAATGACTTAAAATGATGATTTGGAGTTCAAGGGCTGAATTGGAGTCAATTTGGAATTTTCATGTTCTAGGGGTAAAATGATAATTTTATCACCTGAGGACAAAATGGAAATTTTTAGAAAAGAATTTGATCACATTTGACTCATTGGAGTATGATTTGAGTTTGAGAGGTGAAAAATTTAAATTCTGACATTTTTGGAGTCTTACGGGCAAAACGATAATTTTACGAGTTTACGGGGGCAAAGTTGGAATTTTGAAATTTTACACCATCTAACACTTGTCATGCCCATGGATTTCAGCCATTAACATTTTACATTGTTGATAATTGAAACATTTTATGTGGTGGAGAGAAATTGCTTAATGGATAAGTGTTACACATGGACCAATGGAAACATGTCATGTGTCAAGCTTGGATTATTCTAGAATTTCCTTGTAAAATCTATTTAAAACTCTCTTAGTCTCACCCATATGCCCGGCCAAAGTATGAAGTGAAGAGGAAAGGAAAGAATACAAACCCTAGGTGGGAAAATTGAAAAAAAAGTGTGGGATTTCAAGGGATTAAGTTAATAAAGGTAAATTTTGTGATTTTATCTTGTGATTTACACTACCCATGCTTTCTTTTTCATCTTCCATGCTTAGAACTCAAGTTTGCATGATGAACCCATGTTGGCCGAATTTGAGAGGAGAGGTTTTGAGCATTGATTTTGCTAGATTTCAAGCTAATTAAGTGTTTTTGGTTGTTTGGTAATGGAAAGTATGAAAATCTAGTAAGGAATCACTTTGTTCTTCACAAACCTACAAGAGGCCGAATTTTCTAGGGAGGATATTGAGGCTAAAATTGATGATATTTCATGATATTTTGGTGGTATTTAATGATTGGTGAGGCTAGAAATTTAATGGGAAATTTTGGCATGAAAATCTGAATTTTTACCTAATGTATAGACATGTGCGATTTATGGTTCGGACCGATAAATTGAATCATATTCACAGTCATTGAGGTATTTTAAGTATAATTAGAGTGTAGAAAGTGAAAGAAATCGATTTGGAGTTAAATTGGAGGTTTTAGCCAATTACACCGAGAATAGTGCGAATTAGGTTGAATACCGTATTTAAACGGCTATTCGGACATTTTGCATCACATTTTGTGCATTCATATAGATTTATAGAGCCTGAAATAGTTTATGATAAATTGACACAATTTATTGAAATTCGTGTCACGTATGATGTATAGGTGGTGAGCCTTCTAACAAGGGTAAAGAGATTGTGCCCAAAGACCGAGAATAGGAGTATATCGAACTCCTAGTATTGTAAGTAACCTTACTATTGTCTTAATTATCTAAAGTATGTTTTATCCAATTTTGTGAATTTTATGAAAAATGAATTAAATGATTAATTTTTCGATTTTATAAACAAAATGTGATTTAGTGAAATGATTTCATAAAATTGTTTTAAAGTTGAATGATGGCTTTTCAAATAGAGTAATTGGAGACCATTTGATGTATTGTGAATTTATGGTTCTAATTGATTGGCTTATGACAATATTGGCATGAATGGCTGAATTGGTATTTGTGTTGAAATGTATAAATTGTTGTTTGCCTTGATAAGCTGGATAATGATAAAATTACCATGTCATGCTGTTGAATTTTTATTGTATGGTGGGTTTAGCTTGCTACAGTGAGCTGGTTTTGTGGACCAGCCTATTAGAGTGGCACGGAACCTGGTCATATTCATACCTCAATTTAAGAGGCGCAGATGGATAACTCCTGAGATTAATACTTTAGAGTTTACTTCACGCCAAACCACCACGTGAGGGTGAACTCGGCCAACGCCAAGGAACAGCTATGTTTTCAAAATAAAAACATGATTTATGCGTACATAACTTTTTAACAGCCTTGGCGGACTCGGTTTGGGATAGCTCTCGGCCAAGGTATCCCTAATGACTGAGTATGATAATAATTTTGACACGAGCCAAAGTTTTAATAAATTCATAAGCCATGTTAATTACTCGATTTATATGAATTGATTTTATTTGGTTGAAACAAGTTCAAAGGTGATCAATTTCAGTATATTAAACTGTTTTATCTATCTCCTTTTACTCGACTTTAGATGGTTTAGATGATATCTATTTACTCACTGGGATTTTATAATCTCACCACCCTCTTTTTCAACTATTTCAGGCCAGAGGTAGCCTGTGGATAGCAGATATCGTCAAGGATTATAGTCGGCTTTACTACTCCAAAAACTATAGGTTTACTGCCTTTGTGCACTTTGTTCCTTGTGGGCCCACGAGTCACTGTAAAGTAAATTTCATATCCCGGTTATCTGTATTGTCACGACCCAATTTCCCGAGCCATGACCGGCGCATGAGCTCAATGAGCATAGCTCACTAAGCCCAAGCAAGCCTATCTATTTACCTTTGCTTAACAAATTTATCATATCATGCATACACACACACCTTTTCCCGGGTGTGAACATAGCCAAAACACAATGGCATTATCAATAATAATATACATGCATTATACCAGTCATGTATTTAGCAATTTACATTGCACACACATATTCACATTGTTAGATTGTATTCACAATACAAAAGGACCCATGACTTCCAGCGGAGACATTTACAATAAAAGGGATTACTATCGAATGCCAAACACATACCTAAGAGATGCACTACGGGGACTCCTCGATCTGGGGTCCAACAGTCACTTGATCTAAAAACATGAATTTTTATAAAACGTGAGTACAATACTCAGTGAGTGAATATTAGAAGGGAACAAGCAATCTCAACTAGGAAAATTTGACAATCATGATGCACCGGTTGAAAATAAGGCCATTTTCATCTAACTACTATTCCAAACCCTTTTTCCCTTAAAACAAGCCATCCTGCTAAAATAACAATAGCAACATGTAACACATGTAAACTTTCAAATTTTAACAACACAAACGCTTACATATTTGCATTTACAACCATATACCCATCATCAACATGCACACCATCCCATCATCATCATCTCATATGCAACGACTTATACGCATATAGTAGAGTTAGCAACGGCTTATGTGCACTCCCACTCACACATAGCCGAGTCAGCAACGGCTTATGTGCACTCCTACTCACACATAGCTAGGTCAGCAACGGCTTATGTGCACTCCTACTCGCACATAGTCGAGTCCAAATCAACATGCAAAGAAGCATCCAATGCATATCATGCATTTTATCATATTGTGATAACACATAAACCATTGTATAGCACATTTTCACAATATAAAATCATTGTACTAAAAGCTTGTTCCCAAGGTACATTTTCTAAGACAAGTTGGATAGAAGCTTTCATATTCCCCAAAACAAGTTTGAAATGCAAGTCCACTCACCGGTATCGAAAATCCGGATTTCGAGTGCACTCAGACTAATAGCCCTCAGGCGCAATTCCTTTGTCTTTTCCGGACGTCTCACTACCTTGACAAATAACAAAGTCGAGGAATTTACTATATTGTCCATAAATTGATATAAACTAATTTAAATTACTAATGCTTGATACGTAAATGCAAAAATACGTCCGATTATCGCTTAATCGCGGTATCGATTAAATTCGACCGATCACTCGATTAATTGGCGATTATGTCCAAATCACCTCCAAATTAATCCATTTCTCGTCTAATACCTTAGTTTACCACATACCATTTAAATAAAGCCAAATTCTGCATTAGAACCCTCACAGTTCCTTATAGAAAAATTCGGTCATTTGGTGCACTAGCACCGAAATTTTTCTACATAACCATTTCAGCTTAGTTCATCATATTTTCAAGCCATTTTCCTTGAAATAAAAACAATCCCCCATTGATATTCAGCCCTCATGGTTTGACCAACAAGGAACCCTAGAGAAATTGAATATTTCTTTTGTGTTTTTGTTCATAACCATGCTTAACTATCCCTAAACACTAACATAGTCTAAAATCAAATTATTCTAACAATAATTCCTCTTCCATACCCATTTTTCAGAATTTAATTCATCATGATAACTCAATATTCAACCATGGAAATCAAGAACAAAAGCATGGGTAAGCTAGGTATCAAGGAGAATTAAAGAAATTTTAACTTACCTAGCTTGTTTCCTTAATTTCTTCACTTTTTCTTTGAATTTCCACCTAGGTTTTCTTGTTTTTCCCTTTGTTCTTCCTTTGTTCTTGTTGCTGGTTGCCTAGGCTGAATATGGTGAGAGAATTGGGGATTTAATGGGCTTATTTCTATAGAAAATAATAAAATAATCAAGCATGCCACGGGTCACATGCTTATTGGCCCAATTTTTAACTTTTTGACTTTTTCTTCTTAATTTTCCACCACACATATTCTGGTATTTATCCAAGCCTACCACAATTAAAATCCCTTGGTCTTGACAAGTGCTGGGGTGAAAAATTTACCGATTTGTCCCCAGAGTGAAAAAATTACGATTTTGCCCCTATACTCCGAAATGTACCGGAATCACATTATTTCTACTTTTCAACCTCACATAACACTAATATTGATCAATATTAACCAAATGGGGCAAAAAAATCATTTCATAAAAATCCTCGTTTAGTCCTCTAGTGGCAAGATTACCATTTTGCCCTTGTGCTCTAAAAATATCGAGAATCACAATTTTTCACTGCTAAACATCATTTTATACTCCAACAATCATAATTATATTTCATATAATTATTCTTGGTCAAATGTGATCAAATCTTGACTAAAAATCTCCATTTTATCATCAAATGGTAAAATGACCGTTTTGTCCCTAATTGGTCAATTTTCCTGATGGACTTCAAACTGGACCTTGAACTCCGAATCACTATTCTAAGTCATTCTGTGAGTTTCAAAATTTTCAAATTTCTCTTAGAATTTCTATTTGAACTAGTTCAAGGCTCGATTTAACTTAGTTGTACCACTTGGTACAATACCGTCTTTTAATCGAGCTTGACATGGGTCTCACATATATTATAGTACGTATGAATTTATTTAGCTTTTACATTACAAAAATTATTTACCGATGACTCTATAAATATTGTTTTACAAGAAATTAGAATATTTTATTAAATATTTTTATTTTATTCAAATAGTTGCAATATCATTTTTAATAAATTTTTTAGACACCCAAATTTATTTTAAATCATGAAATATGTGTTTTCCACTCATCTACTGTATTTTTAGTCAAGTTCTGAAAATTTTGAGAAAAAATGACGAAAACGTCCTTGTGAGGCGAAAATTATTTTTTCACGGTTTTGAAAGGGAAAAAGCTTAAAATTCTTTTAAAACAAGGTTTGTCGATGATTACTCATAGGGGAGATGAAAAAAAAATAGTACTAAAGCCTTGCGGGGTTTCGGTTGGCACTCCGGGTAACGAATGTCTACCGGGACATCGCGCAGTTGTCACGGGCTCAAAGGAAGTACTGGGTCATGACAGAAGACATTTTTTCTACTATATTTACAAATCCAAACTATAAAATTGAACTCGTTGACAAATTTTAAATAAAAAATTTACATATAGGTAAAGCGTGCAAGTAAACTGAAATGTTATTTTAGTAGAGAGATAAGATATGCTAATTATACAACAACATCAAAGTAAAGTACATTAGCTACATGATTGTTGGGTGTGGATCCTATAACTGATCTTTTTTTTTTTTAATTAACCTTTTTAAAGTTTTAGATTACTCAGAATACTCAAGCCAAAGTTACCATAGTCGAAAACAATTTGTATTTTATGTCTTCTTACTCACTATGGTCATCATATCTTTCAAATTTTCATTATTCGTAAACATCCAAGAGTATTCAGACTTCCATGCCTACTTTATATTGATATTACCATATAGCATACAAAAGCAAATGACAAATCAAACAATGTAACAGCTCATAATAGTAACGACATGCCAATTATTTCACTTTGTTTTGCTGGCAAAAGACCAAAATACTTGAAAAGGCCACTAATAGATCTAATCAAGGCCAGTTCATTAAAAAAAGTTTTACCTCAATTAGAAGATCTCCCTTGTTTAAAACCTTTTTCACGAGGGCAACTGTAGAGTTGTGTGATATCTCATTCAAGTTCACCTTATGCCTATTGACAATCATACACATTAAATCTAGTAAAAGAATAGAAAAACACAATGAAAAGGTAAAAGATGTTTTGATTTCACAACTAACTTCTTTAACATTTTAGCAGAAAGCTTAGTTGGATCTATAACATCAACAAACCACCCAATCGACTTGTCAGCCTTTAAAATCTAGAATAATTCCTCCTTTTTCTCTTTTTTAATGTCTTTGAATCTACAAGTGGCAACCATAAACATCCGGAACATTAAATGATGTGGAATAGACCCTATAAGACAAGAATGCACCTATATTTTCATATGGAGGACTTCATATAAGAGGAAGTAGATACTTTTCTTGTGGCCAAAAAAAGAAAGAAGCAGATATAAGAGCTCAAAGAGACAATTAACCTACCCTTGTGTCATTTGATAAAGGTTTCAACATATAGGGGCTCATCATGTAAAATTGCACTTAGACATCATTAGCAACGTATGGCTCCCAACTCATTCCAAGCCACTCATTTATCTTAACTAAGTATTCTTTTATAAAACACACCCATCTCTTTTTAGTTAAATTTCTACAAAATAATACTCTATCAAAATATATAAGGTAGAAAACTTACCAATTCCTCATTAATCTTGTATAAAGCAAATTCATCTAATCTCCAACTTTGTGGGTTTTACATTATAGCCTAAAATCCAAAACATGAGTTAAATGTATGTTGTACATAACAATACATAAAAAACCAAGCAGATGCCTTAAAATCATGCAATAATAGAGGAGTTAGATATTTATGATGATAAAATTGATCACATGCCTACATTAAGATGACCTCTTTCATCAAAAACTCATTTGCTAAATTCAGTCAAAAACTACTCATTACTAAGATATAATATGAATTTAACAGTAAAAATAGAAAGAACATAAAGACAAAACACCAATTCTTACCTTCACTTCCGAGGCTAATTGTCCATGCAAGTGAAAAATCCATCTATTAATCAAGAAAAACATATGTATTAATTACTTCATTCAATTAACTTGTGTAAATCTCATTATTACTTATTTTAATTTTTTTATAAGATATTAAAGTTAAATTATTACCATGATATATTGGATATCCATTTTTACATATTAAAAAAAAGCTTTAAAATCACCATTAACATCAACATCTAACTTGTATAAAAAGTATTCTATATAAAAAAATAACTATATTAAAAAAAGGCGTCTAAAATCTTTTCTTCTTTTAACTTTTTTGTTAAGAGAGTTTTTATGACTTGTAATGGATTTAAATTATTGAGTTATTTAGATCTTGTTATTTTAGTTTTTTTAATAGAACCTATATTAGAGTTAAATTATTACCACCTATAACATAATTAACTTTTATAAAAAAAATAAATATGACCATCAATTTTTCACTGAAATAATATAAATTTAATTAACAATATTTTCTTTCATCATCACTTTTTAAGTCAAGATAATAGGTTTTTAAGGATTAATTGATTGTTAATTATACTATTGCATTCACATTTAAGTATTTCTTAACCAATTTCTTTTGTAATATTTCAAAATTTTATTATTATCGTTCTCAACAATAATTATGGAAGCATTGTTCTCATAAAATTTTTCATTTAAATCAATAATATGAATTATTAAGGTTAGAATGAAACTAAACTACTTAACTCCGGTTTAATGCAAAGGGGTTCATGTATAGTTATCTCGTGAAAAAGGAAAGATAATCACAAAGCTTTTTGGATTTCTAATTTATTTGATTATATTAATAATATATTTGGCAAGGTGTAATTATGTTTGTTTAATCTAGATAGAAAATTTTGAGCACATGAATATGAATCCAAGTCTCTAAGATTGATATTACAAACAATTACTATAAGAATTTATACACAAAAAGGCCTTGTTCTTTTGTCATTTATTATCTATTTCTTATTCTATTACGATTCTATTATAATTTCAACAATTAAGAGAATTGCTCAATCAAGGAAAGAAGCCCTTACCCAACATTTCTAAAAAGCTAGACTTTGGCATCTGGCATCAAGCATTGCCTTCTTCATTAGGTAGTACAATTTATTTACAACACAACAAATTGTTTAATGGATAAGGAATTTTACGAGGTAATTTGCCAATGGAGGTCTTCCATCCTTATCTATTTATCTTTACATCTACAATGCAATTGCATAAGCAAACAAAACATACATATAAGGAAAGTTATTTGTGTATTATAAAGCTTACATATTTTCTATGTTATACATAACTATTTATACAGATTTGTGATGATTAGTTTTTGTATAACGGTTGCAGAAAATTATGGTAAAGATTTGAGAAACATATTTCATGGAAGCAAATTCATGTTTGATAGATTTTGGCAGATCTCATGCTTGAAGGCATTGATTCTGTGATTTGCATTGATGCTGGAAAATTTGGTGAGTTAATGTTGTGCTGTTACTTCTTATCTTTCCTTTTGTTGTCCTTTATATGCCCCGTAAGATAGTGGCGGCATTGGTGACACCAATCTTGGACCTTAAGTAGAAAAACCTTTGCTTAGCTAAAGGCTTGGTGAGTCCATCTACAAGTTGATCATTTGTTGAAATGTAAGAGACCTTAAGTTGTCCATTTTGAACTTGTTGGCATACAAAGTGGCAGTCAAGAGCTAGATGTTTCATTCTTGAGTGAAAAATAGGATTAAAACTTAAATATGTAGCTCTAATGTTGTCATAATGCAAGATTGGTGTGGAGGAAGAAGAGACATGCAATTCATTGAGAAGATTCTTGATCTAGATTAGTTCTGCAATGGTGTTGGCCATAGCTCTGTATTCAGCTTCTGTGGAGGATCTTGCCACTATCTTTGCTTAGATGATTTCCAAGATATAGGATTACTTCCAAGATATATTAGGTAGGCAGTAGTGGAGGTTTGATCATCAAGATTTCCAACCGAATTAGAGTCACTGAAGGTAGAATTTTTAGAGATGATTGGTTGTTTAAGTGCAGCCCATGATGAATGGTGCCTTTCAAATATCTCAGAATTCTTTTGAGACTTGACTAGTGAGTAAGAGTTGGTGAAAGCATAAATTGAGATAATTTGTTGATGGCATAAGTGATGTCAGGTCTGGTCAGTGAGAGATATTGAAGAGAACCAATGAGATTTATGTAATCTGATGCATCAACTAAACTAGTTCCATCTTTGAGTTGCAACTTGACATTGGTGGCCATTGGTGTGGCAACCTCCTTGGCATTATCCATTTTAAATTTTTGCAGCAGTTCTCTTATATACTTGTGTTGAGAAAGGAACATGCCTGTAGGTGTTGTGGTTACCTCCACTCTCAAAAAGAAATTTAAAGGTCCAAGGTCTTTCAAAGAGAATCTCTTAAAGAACTACTGCAAAAAGTTTTTCAGTGTTGTGTCATCATTGGTAGCAACCAATAAGTCATCAACATACACCAAAAAATAAATAATGGTAGAATTTTTTATATAAATAAATAATAAAGCATCCGAAATTGAGTTTTGGAACCCATAACCAGTAAAAAAAACTACTCAATTCTCGATACCAAGCACGAAGAGCTTGTTTAAGACCATAAATTGCCTTGTGAAGCTTGCAAACATATAGGGACTTGTTTTTGTCAATAAAACTAATGGGTTGTGCCATGTAAACCTCTTTAGATGAAGTGCCTTGAAGAAAGGCATTATTCACATAAAGTTGTTGAAATAGGCCACCCATAGGATAAGGTAATGCTTAAAACAATGTTGATGGTAGTAGGCTTAATGATAGGACTAAATGTGTTTGTATAGTCAATGCCTTCACTCTGATCGAACCCTTTTGCTATTGATCTCGCTTTGTACTTGTATATTAAGCCATTTGATTTTTTTTTTTTACCCTAAACACCCATTTGTAGCCTACAACATTCTGCTTGGAAAATGGAGGAACTAATTCCCAAGTTTGATTCTTAACTAGTGCATTGAACTCTTCTGCCATTGCTTGTCTCCACTTTAGGTCTTTCATAGCTTGGCTAACACAAGTAGGTTCAAAAGAACAAGGAAGAGGATGTTTTGATGCAATGAACACTTTTTTGGGTTGAAAGATATTATTGTGGGATCTTGTGGTCATGGTGTGAGTTCTTGTGGGTTGGGATTGAGGCAAGCTCAAAGGTAAGTTAATAGTTGGTATTAAAGGTGAGTAAGAATCATTACTTGATGAAGAATCCAAAGTAGTAAGAGATAAGTGATCAATCTTAGTAGGTGTCTGTTAAGTAGATGAGCAACTCATATTGTTTATATTAACAACATTTTGGACTGAAGAGTTATAAAATTCAAAAAGTTGCTAAACTGCAATTGAGTTTGGAGATAATCATTGTTGAACAAAGGTAGTTTGTGTCTTGGCTAAGGTGAATGGAAATATGTATTCTTAAAACATGACATGCCTAGACACAAAAAACTTTTGAATTTCAAGATCGAAGCATTTGTAGGCATTTTGGTTGACAGAATATCCTAGGAAGACACAAGGTTTGGACCTTGGTTGAAGTTTGTGTTTGTTATAAGGCTTGAGCCATGGAGAGCAAAGACAACCAAAGACCTTAAGTTTGGAGTAGTTGGGTGGAGTTTTGAAAAGAATTTCACAAAGTGATTTGAGATTAAGAAGTGGAGTGAGAAGTTTATTGATTAGGTAAATAGTACCTTGAAAAGCATGTGACCTAAAATTTAAAGGCATGGAGGCATGATGAAGCAAGGTTAAACTTGTCTCAACTATATGTCTGTGTCTTCTTTCTGTAGCCCCATTGAATTCTGGTGTGTGTAGAGGGGTTGTCAAATGAGAAATACCATGCGTTGTAAGATATTTGGTCATCTTCTGATATTCTCCTCCATTGTCAAAGTATATACAAGTGATGGATGTGCTAAATGCTTTCTCAACTAGTGCTTTGAATGTGAGAAACAAAAGATAGACATCATATTTGTGTTTCATAGGGAAAAACCATATATACTTAGTGAAATGATCAATGTATATAACATAGTATCTAAAGCCTTCAATGGAAGAGATTTGAGCAGGCCCCCATACATCAGTGTAGAGTCATTGTAAAAGTTTAGTGCTTGACAAAGTTGACTAACCAAATGGTGGCTTATGACTTTTATTGCAAGCACAAGAATTACAACTAAATGCTTTTTTGGAAACAGTACATGGTAAACCAAAAGATTTTAGCATAAAGGTAAGGATTTTGGATGATGGATGACCAAGTCCACTATGCCAGACATCAGAGGAAGTTTTGACATTAAGGAATGTTGTTACAATCATTGAAGGATGTGACATGCATCTTGGAAGCTCATATAGACCATTTTTATTCAGACCTCTCACTAATAGTGCCCCCATGCTTAAATCCTTCACCAGAAAATAGAGAGGAAAAAATTTAATAGATACATTGTTAGTTTTACAAAATTTGGATACTGATATAAGGTTTCTTTTCATGTCAAGTACATGTAATACATTTGTTAATTTGAGAGGCTTATTAGTGGTAGAGATAACAGAAGAGCCAATGTGATTAATTGACAAACTTATACCATCACCAACAACTATCTCTTCTGGACCACCATATTCAATGTAGAGTGACAGATTGTTCAAGTCTGTTGTCACGTGGTGAGATGCCCCTGAATCTACCACCTGATTCTTGTTATCATGAAATTGAGAGGCTGTTGCAATGTTAACAGCTAGTTCCTTGATGCTTGATTTGTTGAGCCTACAAATCTTTGCAGTGTGACTTGGTTTCTCACAAAGCTGACAAACTAGTTTATAAGTATTATGTGCATAATTTCTAGTGAATTTCTTTCTTGAATAATGAGAGTTATTATAATTGGCATTAGATATGAAATTATTCCTGAAATTACCTCCTCTAGATATATAGTTAGCTCATGTTTTTCTAGTGACATAGTTTACTGTGATAGGATAAGAATCATCTTGTTTCAATGTTGTCTCAAAATCTATGAATTTGTCATGAAGTTCTTCAAATGATATGGCAGATTCCCTTGCTCTGATAGTTATTGATAATTCCTTGAATTCAGGTGCTAAACCATTCAATATATAGATTACTAGATCGTCCTCTCCTACTGAAGCTTGAGCCATTGCAAGCTCACCTGCAATGTTTTCATGAGTTGCAAATATTTTGCAACAAATCTACCTTCTTGAGTTGATAATTTCAGTTTCCTTATCAAAGACATAACTCTTGTATGAGTTTTGCTAGCAAACATCTTTGATAGCTACTCCCATGCTTCTTGAGAAAATTTTGCTATTGTAATGAGTGGTAATATTGTTTCAGAAATTGATGGCACAATGGCATGCATAATAAACTGGTTTTGCCTAAACTAGAAAGTGTATTATGGATTTATGGTGTGTGAGCCATCAATATTCATGGCTAGAGGACAAGTTTTTTGTTATGTAATGAAGCCAGTTAAATCATACTTTACTAGTAGGGACTTAAATTGTATTTGATAGGAAGGAAAATTAGTTGAGGTCAATTTAAGAGGTATTTGTGCTACTACATTGATAGAAATAAGGGTGGTGGTGTTATTGGAGGAAGGGTTGGCAGCTGCCATGGGGGAGTTTTGAAAAGGATTGAAAAGCTAGTGATGCAATTTGCTCTGATACCATATAAGGAAAGGTATTTGTGTATTATAAAGCTTACATATTTACAATGTTATACATAACTGTTTATGTAGATTTGTGATGATCAATTTTTGTATAACGGTTGTAGAAAATTATAGTAAAGATTTGAGAAGCAGATTTCATGGAAGCAAATTCATGTTTGACAAATTTTGGCAAATCTCATGCTTGAAGGCATTGATTCTGTGATTTGCATTGATGCTGAAAAATCTGGTGAGTTAATGTTGTGCTATTACTTCTTGTCTTTCTTTTTGCTATTCTTTATAATACATACATAAGGCATATAGAACATTAATTGCAAAATATTACACTAAAACAGCAAATCAATTGTTATAGTAAAGATTTTCAAGTTTAAGAAAAGACACTTCAACTTTGTCAGGTACTGACAAAAATTGGTTATAAATACACACACATTGGGGGATACTAACACTCATTTACAAGGAGTTTTGAAGGGCATTAAGAGTTGCTAATTAGTTAGCTGAACCTAGTTTTTGGGTGACAATATGTCATCATCTGATTCAAATAAGAGAAACTCATCTTCGGACATTCCAGTAGTGGGCGCAATGATTGCTGCATCAATACAATCCAGCATGGTTGTAGTGCAACCATCACCTACAACAGCTCCCCGTGATGAAAGGTCATCAGTGTAGTCAGACGTAGCCGAGCGAGATGGTAATGACATTGGGGAAAGTTTGGGCAACACTATCCAAGACATAAGGGACATTGTCATTGGTGTTCTTGGGAATCTAACTGGAGGAAGAAGAGATTGAAGTTGTACCAAGTATCAGCCTTCTTTTATTGTCTGGTGTTGTAATATCATTAAGTCTTGTTGTGGATGAATAATAATGATATGTGATCATTGGACTAATTATTAAATAAAAATAAAAGAATGAAATTTGATTTATTAGTTGCTTTTACTGTAATCCAATATCAACATCATCTAAAGTCCTTTCATAATTTCACTGATCCATTACATTGAAAAAATATTAAATTAAATAAATTTAACTTTGTATGTATGAAGACATTTACATTCATTATTTTTTAATTTACATTAATTAACAACCGACTAATTTAATAAATTCTATTTAATTCAGACGTAAAAGAAGTTCTGATGAGACAATAACATATGCTTCATCAACAAATTCGTCATTTATAAATTTATAATTTCCAAGTTTGAGTTTCATTTTACATATGAGTTTACTCTAATTTATAACTATCCATTGATTTGTTATTTTGTTTGTTAATTAGTTTTCTTCTTTTGTAAAGATCAAGGGCAGAGCGTCCTATTGTTCATGGCCCTTAAAAAATTTTAAAATTTTTTATATATTATATACATATTTTTAATGATTCCTTTAAAATTTTTTTTATTAATAATTAATACAAATAAAAAATAATAAAATGACTTTGCAAGCCACAAGCGGAGGGTAGCGTTATCATAGGACTACAACTCTCCAAAAATTTTAAAATTTTTTATTTACTATATATATTTCTCCAACCATTTGATGAAATTGTAATCAATAAGCATATTGCTAGCCATCACATAAATTCTAACCCAATATACTAAGCCTATTAAATTTTAAAAAAAATAAGAGTAAGTCTACTAACCCAAACTCACTAAAGTCTTAATATAAATCTAAACCTATCATAATATATTATATTTTAACACTCCAGCCCATAGAGTATCATAACATATTATATCTTAACAATTCAACCTAATAGCCCAATATATTAATTAGATATTAAAAAAACAAATAAAAAATAAGAGGAGAGCTTTTTCAGAAAGCTATCCATTTCGTGTGGAATACAAAAGTAAAAAAGCAATTGATTTGAGTTTGAAAAATTGTTCTCTCCCACTCTTACACGCAAAGAGTGAGAGAGAAATTCCTTTAAGAGTTTCGTTTGATTATATATATATGACATCGTAATTGCCATTAATATGTATTTTTTTTACGTTCAATGTCTTATGAATTTTATTTAATCTTTTAGATGATTAATAATTGAATTATATATAAAGTTCTCCCTAATTTCTAATTGTCTTTTTTCTGTTTGGCTCCCTTTTAAAAATACTCCAACTCCACCCTTGGTAAGGATTTCTTTAATTTATTATATCTATAATGTTTATTTACTATCTATGCACATAATCTCACAAAAATACATAGTACTTAAATCGATTATATATTTAAGTTGTCATATTACTTAAAAAACTCTTAAATTATTTTTAAAAATTAAATAAATATTTATTATTTTATTGTGTTCAATCAATTCTTTATCTATTTATTTTGGGTCAAATATGTCTTTATAACTAATAGTTGATTAATTATTATTAATCACAATGTCACTTGTCATTTTTATATTTCTATAATACTAATGTAACATGTTGACATATCATAATTAATGATAATATGATATATTTATGTGATCATATGATGTATTCATCATCCAAATTAGTGTTACGTCAACGCCATATAACACAAAAATGACATCAAATGTTTTAAGTGTGATTAATTGACCATTAATTATAAGTATCACTTGGACTTAAAATAAATAAATAAATATAAGAAGTTGATTGAAATATAATACAAGAATAAAAATTTTATTTAAATTTTTTAAAATAATGTTTTATATATATGTTCTCATTTTTCAAAGATCAATCATTTTATTCTTCTAGTTTATCTCTTCCATGAACAACCGTGTAAAATGTGTGGGATGAACAAGTGGTTGTGGGAGTGTTGCAATGACACGAGGCAAAGTGGCATAGGTTTGAGTCGTCGAAGAAATCTGCCTTCAACTTACAAACAGACGCGACAATTTAACATCCTTGGCCCATTGCAGGCACGTTCCATACACGTGTTTCCCTCACACTGTCCCCTAATTTCCTACAAACAAACACATGCGATAATCCATGCACAAGCATAACACGTACAGATTCGCTCATCATCCAATTGCAAGAAAAAGGTTTTCCCATTTGTCAACTCAGGTGGAAAAATGGCATCCCATGAGCAGAGCTACAGAGCAGGAAAAGCTGAAGGCCGAGCTCGAGTAGTATACTACTACTCTCATTCTTTCAATATTGTTTGCCTTGTTAATTTTCATTGGCAAAAGCTTGAATTTTGGTAAGAGATTATTATTCTCAACATTGACTGACATTTCCTGTTATTGATTTTTGTAGGAAAGGGGCGAGCAGATGAAGGACAAGGCTGAAGCTGCCAAGCAAAAGACTTTTGAGGCAACTCAAGAAGCCAAGGACAAGACTTACCAGACAGGCCAGGCTGCTAAAGAGAGTGCGGAATCGGCCAAGGAGAAAACTGGTGGAATCCTACAACAGACTGGGGAGACGGTGATGAACAAGGCGCAAGGGGCTGCTGTTGCTGTCAAGCACACCTTCGGAATGGCTGATGCTGATGAGGATGAGGATAATTATCCTTATAGAAGGGATACTAGTAATTACTAGCTAGCTAGGATTCATTCCCATATTAAAAACTTGGTTATCATGTAGCCTCTTCTCTTCTTGTTTGTAGTGGCGTTTCGTCTTCTTTTTTCACTACTGTCATACATGGTTACAAGTAAGAAATGAATGTTGGTCGTTGCATATGGTTTTGTTTTGTGTCATTGAGGGGATGGGATTTGTAATTCTATACTTGGTATAATAAAAATGCAACCCTAATCCTATGATTCCCTTCTACATATTCAGATTTTCTATTCTCTTTTTTCTAAAAGTTTATTGAATCCAATTACTAACCATGCATGAAACCATTTGATTGGTGATTATCTGTTAGCTTACAACACGATACAGCTGGTGCTAGGGTGAGACCAACAACCCTTCCCATGTAATCCAGAACCCCCACGCCACCCAGTGCTAGCAGGAAGGGAAAAAGAATTTCAGAATTTGAGCTCAATAAGAATTGAAATTAAGCCTAAACCAATTAATGGTAATTAATGGTTTTGTTAAAAAAAATATATATCACTACTTCAAAAGAAAGTTATTTGGTTTAATTAGAAATGGCAAAATATATATTTTAAATTTTATACTTATAATAAAAAAAAAAATTAAAAACTAAGAGGTGACGGAGGTCACTCCACCACCCCTCTCCCTCCATCATCGGCTGTAAGCCTATCAATACCTAAGCAATCCTTGCAATAGATGAATTAGATCTCTAGCTGAATGGCTCATATGTTGCATTATCACGTTCTGAAATAGCATTATTAATAAAAAAAAATCACTGCAGAATCTATGTCATTTACATTTTAAGCATTATTATAACATAATTTTATTTATGATTAAAAAAAAATTAATTATTAAAAAAAATTCAAATAAGTTTTTATTCTTCTTTTACGTTCAATATAGTTCATTTATTTTTTATTTTAGAGCAAATAGATCCATATACCTAATAATTAACTAATTATCATAAATTAAAATATCACTTGTTTGACACTAACGTGACAAATTAAAAATGCACATGCTCGTGACTACATGTCATAGCAATATGTTTGTCAATATTTAACAACAGTTAGTCAACTATTAATTATAAAAGTTATTTAGCTCAAAATAAAAATATAAAAACTTGATTGAATGTAATAAAATAACAAAAATTATTTAAATTTTTTTGAATAGTCAACTTTTTTTTGAATATATTGTCTTTATTTATGAACAAAATGGGAACAAAGACAAATAACAAATCACCATAAATTTTTGTAATTTACTTTTTAAATACTGTTAATATATGATTTTTTAATCAATTAAGAGGACATATGGTTCCGTGATATTCAAGAGACCAGGAGGCCAAGGTATGAAGAAATAATCATATGTTGAACTTGAAAATCTATATTATATACAAAAGGAGGGGGGTTATGAAGCTCAAACAAGGCTTCCAACAGGACTTCCAAATTTTGTCATGTGAACATCTAGGAGGGGAGTTGTGATGTGTTTGGTGGGTGAGTCGTGTCCTGAGAGGTCTAAGCTGGGCGGATCGCATGAGGGGGGAGGGGGGGTTTAAACGCTCCCTCGGGTTGGCTTCGGTCCTGGTAAATTATTAAAAGCAACAGTATAGAATAGAAGCATCGCAATCGCAAATACGTGATGAACCCACTTTGATTTTTGCATGAAAGGTACATAATCATCAGTTATATTGCCAAGAGAATGTGAAGGCCATGAATCCAATGGAGCCAAGGATTAGAGGAAGGTTTTGGTTTCCAAGCAAAAAAAATGCCTACTTTTTTTGTTTGGGGGTGGACGGTGATTATATCTGTCAAAATGGATCTGATCCATTGGGTTAGTTTATTTTTTATTTAATATGGGATGGATTGGGTCATGAAAATTTAAGTTTATATTTAAACCGAACCTAAATGGGTCAGCTCAACAAATCAGTGGATTGGGGTGGGTTGGGGCGGGTCAGCCCTATGGGCAAAAAAAATTCATAAATTTAATTAATTTAATAATTTTATATATTTAATTATATAAAATTAATAATTTAATTACCAATAATATTACTTATTTTATATATTTTAATGTGTTTAATCTTTACTTATCAAATTAATAATTTTAATTTATGAATTAAATTATAAAATAATTTTATTAATGAAAAATTTATTAACTAAAATTATAAAAATAAATTTGTTTTTTTTTAAAAAAAGAAATGAGCTAACCCAACCCAACCCATGGGCTAACAAGAGGTGGGTTGGATTGAGAATTTCTCAGCCCATATAAAAAATCGACTGACCCGGCCTGATCCATATTTTTCAGTCCACAAAGATTAGGGTCAGACTAGACCGAGTTGGCCCATATTGACAAGTCTAGCAGTGGTGAGATGGAGGGAAAGGTCATGGGCTCAACACAATGAATGGCTGTATTTTTTAACAGCATGTCATAAAACCAAACTAAATCCAGCCTCAATGAGTGGTCTAAATCTTGTATTTTGTAAAGCTCTGCCAACTTTTGTTACTAAACTAACAATGAATGTATACAGTTACAAATGATCATAATATTGATCTACATTTTCACATCACACCTCTAACAATCTAAAGTATAATGAATCCTATCAACATATGTCTTGTACACCTAACATCTGTCCTTGGTATTTTAATATGATTGGAGGTTACTTTCGACTTTTCATTTTTTTTCTCTTTTCTTCCCCACCTCGTCCCTTCCGTCTATTGAAAAATCAAACCATAAAATACCATTACCAAAAATGCCAAGCACAACGTGGTTTCAACTTCTCTTTAATTGAGAGCAAAGAGATATCAAATAAAAGCAACGATGTTTCTAGGAATGTTCTTGCGCAAACTTATGTTGGTGTCTGGGTAGCTCTGGGTCGTGTCATTCCTTACATTCTTCCTTACCTCTCTCAAAAGCCTCGTCCCCTACTCCAATTGGAGGTTCACAAAAGGCATTTGGAGGCTAGAAAATGAATCTAAGGTAAATTTGAAGCTTTTTACCGATTGATTTTCAAATTAAACCGTTTATTCATGAGAAATTTAATGTTTCAACTTGGTGGCTAGTGGTGCCTGAATG
>NC_030855.1:13015996-13020592 GCF_000208745.1 Theobroma cacao
AAGTTTGCGATTGGAACATTAATCTCCACATATACGTATACACGCACATTCAAATGTCCATATTCCTCATTATGTATGCGGATCTCTATTTTCCAATGCCTTCAGACTAATTTCTCTTTATATCCACATAATCGACCTTGTGTTGTTACTAGCCCCTTTTTATTCAACTGAGTCGAGACAAGAATTTTAAATTCTCATAACAACACTTTACATTAACTCATTTACCATACTACACTTGTAATTCGTTATTCATACTTCATCACTTAACGTTGATATTCCTCATCAATATCTCATACCTTCATCTTTCTTTACACTTATATTCACAATCCTCATAGTATCAAAAATCCATTATAAGCGTCACTTATATCCTTTCAAATTTGTAGCTACAACTGAAATTTCAAATTTCACCTTTTCCATAAGAAATTTTGAAGTCACTTATCAGGTATTGTAGTTGCCCGTACCATTGATGAATTTCTACATCAATTCTCAGTAATTATATAAGGCAACTAATCACACCGCTAAGGTGAATACCCTTCCTCAATGATTATACCATTAATCCACTTCTGTCCTACCAAAAAGGTTCCCATATACATATATCCAGTCATTTAAACAACTACTTCATTCACATTATATAAAATAAAAGTCAACTCTTAATTCCTTTAAACAGGTAGTTACTATTTCCTTTATACATCTGTCTAGAGTTAAAGTAGTACAACTTCAACAAAACACTAAGTATCTTTAGGGTCATCATCACCCTGATCCTCTTTCAGATTCTCTTGGAGCTTTCTTCTTTTTCTTTTTTTTTTTTTTGTTCTTCAATCCGAGCCTGTTGGATTTTCCTACATTCCTCAATTTCTTTCAAGATGAAATTTCTTATGCCTTCATTAACGTCATTACTATGAACACTTTCATAAGTCTCACTAGTACTAGTACTTTCCTTTATTCGAACCTTCGCTCCCAAATCCGATGAAGTCCAATTAATAGGGACTCTAAACGTATATCTATCTAGATTACTGGGTTCAGAACGACATCAGCTTTCAGCGGTGGAATCTATTAATCCCTCACTAGTACAATGTGAGGTATCGAAATCACTGTCTCTCCTAGGCATAGTAAGTGCAATCCACGCACCACAACCTATACGTAACCAAATGGTAATTTCTTGATCATTTATATCCCACAAGGACAGGTAGGTTTCTATCTGCAAATGTATCTATCAAACAAAATCTAATCTAACTTAACTTAACTTGGGGGCACACTGACACTGTAGTTTTTTTTAAAAAAAAACAACTTTAAAACCAAATGTTCTGACCTTTAAAATCAAATGCTCTGATACCACTCGAATTGTCACAACCCAGTACTCCCCTCGAGCCCGTAATAACCGTCGCGACGTCCCGGTAGACATTCGTTACTCGAAGTGTCACAAGGCTTTAGTACCATTTTTTTTTCATCTCCCCTGTGAGTAATCATCGCCAAACCTCGTTTTTAAAGAATTTTAAGGTTTTTCCCTATCAAAACCGTGGAAAAATAATTTTTGCCTCATAGGGGCATTTTCGTTATTTTTTCTCAAAATTTTTCGAACTCGACTAAAAATATAGTAGATGAGTGAAAAACACATATTTCATGATTTAAAATAAATTTGGGTGTCTAAAACATTTATTAAAATGATATTTCAACTATTTAAATAAATAAAAATATTCAATAAAATATTCTAATTCTTGTAAAACAATATTTATAGAGTCATCGGTAACTAATTTTTGTAATATAAAAGCTAAATAAATTCATACGTACTATAATACAGGTAACCGGGATATGAAATTTACTTTACAGTGACTCGTGAGCCCATAAGGAACAAAAATGCACAAAGGCAGTAAAACTACAGTTTTTGGAGTAGTAAAGCCGACTATAATCCTTGACGATATCTGCTATCCACAGGCTACCTCGGGCCTGAAATGGCTGAAAAGGAAGGTGGTGAGATTATAAAATCCTAGTGAGTAAACAGATACCATCTAAAGTTGAGTAAATAGAGACAAATAAAACAGTTTAACATACTGAAATTCATCACCTTTCAACTTGTTTCAACCAAATAAAATCAATTCATATAAATCGAGTAATTAACATGGCTTATGAATTTCTTAAAACTTTGGCTCGTGCCAAAATCATTATCATACTCAGTCATCAAAGATACCTTGGCCGAGGGCTATCCCAAACCGAATCTGCCAAGGCTGTTAAAAAGTTATGTACTCATAAATCATGTTTTCATTTTGAAAACATAGTCGTTCCTTGACGTTGGCCGAGTTCACCCTCACGTGGTGATTTGGCGTGAAGTGAACTCTAAAGTGTTAACCTTAGGAGTTATCCATCTGTGCCTCTCATACTGAAGTAATATATAACGGGGTTTATCGTGCCCCTCTAATAGGCTGGTCTACGAAAACCCATCCACTGTACTAAGCTAAACCCACCATACAATAAAAATTCAACAGCATGACGTGGTAATTTTTTATCATTATCCAGCATATCAAGGCAAACAATAGTTTATACATTTCAACACAAATACCAATGCAGCCATTCATGCCAATATTGTCATAAGCCAATCAATTAGAACCATAAATTCACAATACATCAAATAGTCTCCAATTACTCTATTTGAAAAGCCATTATTCAATTTTAAAACAATTTTATGAAATCATTTCACTAAATCACATTTTGTTTATAAAAACCGAATAATTAATCATTTAATTCCTTTTCCATGAAATTCACAAAATCGGATAAAACATACTTTAGACAAGTAAGACGATAGTAAGGTTACTCACAGTACTAGGAGTTCGATATACTCCTATTCCCGATCTTCGAGCACAATCTCTTTACCCTTGTTAAAGGGCTCACCACCTATATATCATACGTGACACGAATTTCAATAAATTATGTCAATTTATCATAAACTATTTCAGGCTCTATAAATCTATATGAATGCACGAAATGTGATGCAAAATGTCCGAATAGCCGTTTAAATACGGTATTCGACCTAATTCGCATTATTCTCGGTGTAATTGGCTAAAACCTCCAATTTAACTCCAAATCGATTTCTTTCACTTTCTACACTCCAATTATTCTTAAAATACCTCAATCACTGTGAATATGATTCAATTTATCTGTCCTAACCTTAAATCGCACATGTCTATACATTAGGTAAAATTTCAAATTTTCATGCCAAAATTTTTCATTAAATTTCTAGCCTCACCAATCATTAAATACCACCAAAATATCATGAAATATCATCAATTTCAGCCTCAATATCCTCCCTAGAAAATTCGGCCT
This sequence comes from Theobroma cacao, assembly GCF_000208745.1. Classification (NCBI taxonomy): domain Eukaryota; kingdom Viridiplantae; phylum Streptophyta; class Magnoliopsida; order Malvales; family Malvaceae; genus Theobroma; species Theobroma cacao. The sequence continues at coordinate 13,019,312 of NC_030855.1, forward strand.
CTTGTGGGTTTGTGAAGAACAACGTGATTCCTTACTAGATTTTGATACTTTCCATTACCAAACAACCAAAAACACTTAATTAGCTTGAAATCTAGCAAAATCAATGCTCAAAACCTCTCCTCTCAAATTGGGCCAACATGGGTTCATCATGCAAACTTGAGTTCTAAGCATGGAAAATGAAAAAGAAAGCATGGGTAGTGTAAATCACAAGATAAAATCACAAAATTTTACTTTTATTAGCTTAATCCCTTGAAATCCCACACTTTTTCTTCAATTTTCCCACCTAGGGTTTGTGTTCTTTTCTTTCCTCTTTACTTCATGCTTTGGCCGGCCATATGGGTGAGACTAAGAGAGTTTTAAATAGATTTTACAAGGAAATTCTAGAATTATCCAAGCTTGACACATGGCATGTTTCCATTGGTCCATGTGTAATACTAATCCATTAAGCAATCTCTCTCCACCACATAAAATGTTTCAATTATCCACAATGTAAAATGTTAATGGCTGAAATCCATGGGCATGACAAGTGTTAGGTGGTGTAAAATTCCAAAATTCCAACTTTACCCCTGTAAACTCGTAAAATTACTGTTTTACCCCTTGAACTCCAAAAATGTCAGAATTTAAATTTTTCACCTCTCAAACTCAAATTATACTCCAATGAGTCAAATGTGATCAAAATCTTTTCTAAAAATTCTCATTTTATCCTCGAGTGACAAAATTACCATTTTACCCCTAGAACATGAAAATTCCAAATTGACTCCAATTCAACCCTCGAACTCCAAATCATCATTTTAAGTCGTTCTGGGGTTTTAAAATTCTCAATTTATCTTAAGATCTCTATTTAGACTAGTTTGAGGCTTAATTCAACTTAATAGTACCATTTGGTACAATATCGACTTTTGACGATTTTTCGGGGCTTTCCAAGTATGCAAGCATATTGTCAATCACATGAAGGACATGGCAAGTATTTTATAAGGTCGGGCTTGACATAAGAGCTCACTAAGGAAAATGACGAAATTACTTCTAGTCCATCTTATCCTGTCTACTTCTAATTAAGTGTCTATAGAGGTCGATGTCTTACAAGCACCCTGTCACGACCCGAAACTCCTTCATATGAACATAACATCATTCTTCCTTAACTAATTTATAAATTGTACTTGAAATTGTAAAACTTAAAACTAGATTCTCCTCAAGTATTTTTCAATACTAATACTAATATCACTCTCAGCTTACAGCTTCCTTTTTATAATCACATAACTTAGTGCTTGCTTTAACGAGATC